>NC_133491.1:457576-584265 GCF_025370935.1 Choristoneura fumiferana
AAGTAATACATGTAACATGTCTCTAATAAGTTGAATTTTAAAGACTGACACGTCTTATCATTTGTATAAAAATGACGAGCAACAGAAGATACCGAAATGACAACTACAACTTCAAACTTACAAATGCTGTATTTTGAATAGTAAGTCTGATCGCCGCTGGACAAGATATTTAAAAGTATAGCGATAGCTCTTCAAGTCTTGTTTAGAGAATATGGTGCGAACATTGCCTTGTTAGATCGATCATTATATAAACTCAAAGTCGCACAGCTTAGCAATGTGCTAAACCCACAATTCTAAAATGAATCTTTATTGTTTTTTTTGCTACCAAAACAAACCACATATTTAATCCCATAATTTAAATCCGCATTTTTTAGCCATTAATAAATCTTCGGCGTAGCTTAAGCCGAAAACTGGCCGAATAATCCTGCCCTACTCGCCCAGGGTAGCCTAGGGCGGCCCTCTTGGACGCCGGTCACGTCCGAACAAGTCGGTTACTCCGCGAATCGGGGCGGATACGCTTTATCGCCACGACTGCGTGCATGCGGATTTTTTAGCAATTGCCGCGGCGGCAACGACGGCAAGTGATATTGTGGCCATGATAGTATAGGATTCAGCTTCAACCTTTTCCTTTTGAAGTGTAAGTAAATAAACATGATGTAAAAAGGTTACGCGCGCCTGGCGTTTTTAGTTTAGTGTATAGTGTATCCCTTTTATATTGGAGTATTCAAAAAGTAGGTACATATGGCGACAGATGTATTTTTTCGGGTTACTGGCTATGCCTGAGGGCTGCAAATTAGGAGAATTGAGTTAAAGCAAAATTTTAATAGAATTTTATGCAGATGTACTGTTATAAAAAATAAGTTTCTTTTAATTTATTTATCTATCAAGGTGTAAAAATTTATAAGGTGTTCTAAAATGAATCCATAAAATTCCAGCAGAGTTGGTATGACTGATTATCCCTGTAAATATCTTTATTCAGTTTGGGCTAAATTATTTTCAATTACAATAGAAAACTATAACCTGGTCAAATAACTCGCCCCTCGCCATTCCCGCTCAAAGTGCCCATAACGCTCGCGGAATTTCCACGTTGGATAGCATGGACTTGCAGCCTTTGCACCAGAAATGACTCGAGCGAAAATATATTCCCTGTAAATATATTTCAGGACTTGTTTACTATGTGGTCTGCTAATGTTTAAATACATTGATCGATGTTAAAGCGAGTGCCGAGTGGTGTCAAGAGCGTGAAAAAATTTGAATCAAAATTCCAATAAAATTACAGAGATTTTTTTCTGGAATTGACAGAATCGGCTAACATTCCCAAAATCATTTAAAGACAAAGTAGTGTTGTTTTTTTAATTGTTTTGTTTTTTAAACGTCATATTTTATTAACACCGACGCAAAAGAGGGGTGTTATAAGTTTGACCGATATGTGTGTCTGCATGTCTGTGTGTATGTCTGTGGCACCGTAGCTTTTAAACGGGTGGACCGATTTGAATGCGTTTTTTTTATTTTGACAGCAGGTTTTTAGCGATGGTTCTTAGATGTTTTTGAGACATTGAACTTCGAAATGACGAAGTCGGGGTTTCCAACTTTTTGTTGGTTAGGTGAGTTTTATTTGAGTAAAGGGGGATAGAAAGATGGCGAGTGACAGCTGTAAAAAGCCGTCTTTAGAGAACGCTACTACTAGCCTTGACAAATGTTATTCAGACAGCATGTAGACTAAAGCAGGTGACAAGCTAAGGACGTAGTTTCGTAATTAACTTAAAACTTGTTAGCTATAAGGCATAAGTTGCGTCGTTAATTCTGTCTCCATTGTTTTACATATTTGTTTAGTACGGCATAGTCGCAACATACGTTTGTTTTTGTCAAATTGCAGCGCGAAAGGAGAGCTATGCTAGTAATTTAGTTTACAAACGCCAAAATGAAAATATCCTTTCCCTTTCACACTCTAGTCGCGATACAGTAGAGTAAAAGGGACCTGAAGTCACGTTAAGAGCATTATCCGTGTAATAAAATAAACAAATGGACAACTTTGCCTACAGCTAACTACTATTATAACTACCCAAATTGGAATCAAACCAAAACACCCTCTAACTTTAATGCAACAAAGTTCATTTTACACTACAAATAAACTTCTATTACACCGGCGAACTTACCTGTTGAAGTACTATTATGTAAAACGAACTTTAATTGCTGAGCTGTAAAGTACTAATTCCAACGTCGAATGTTACTTTACTTTCAGCCGTCCAAATGGAACCTACGGCTAAGCTTATTTGGTCTCAATTGTAATGGCTTCTAATCGAAGTTTTGTCTTCAGTACATGCATGGCAATTAAAAACTTTGCGCTCTGGTAATTAGGGCGGGATTTGTGTGGATCAGCCGATACGTCTGTGGCTTGTTAGCGTTTGCTGTTTACGTTATTTGCGGAACCTTTAACTTTAGCTTTTAGAGTTCGCTATTGTTCAACCGTAAGTGCACATACTGAAGTGATGTACTTCGGAAATGTTCCTGCTTCAGATTCAATTTAATTTTCGAAAATATCTATGTATTTAATGTTTCACTCATAAATAACTTAACCTTAAAAAAGTTGGAAAACCCCCGACTTTGTCACTTCAAAGTTCAATATCTCAAAAATGGCTTAAACGATTTCAAATAAAAACCGCATTCAAATCGGTCCACCCGTTTAAGAGCTACGGTGCCACAGACAGACACACAGACACACATAGCGGTCAAACTTGGCCCACCTTTTGCGTCGGGGGTTAAAAATGAAGGTCAGCAAACAAAACCATATCACAAATAGAGACAGAGTTGCATATAAATGTTGTTAGATTTATATCAAAGTTAGATTTACAAGTAGATGTATAAATTCTTTAGTTAAGTAATCTTGGATGTTTGGTGAATACTGTAAATCCAAGTGAACATATAAGATAAATTAAATAGACAACAACATAATTGTAAATTAGGAATATTACTGGAAGCCGTGGTGGAGGAAGCCGTGGTATCCTAGTGGTTTGACCTATCGCCTCTCAAGCAGAGGGTCGTGGGTTCAAACCCCGGCTCGCACCTCTGAGTTTTCGAAATTCATGTTCGGAATTACATTTGAAGTTTACACGAGCTTTTGCGGTGAAGGAAAACTCGTGAGGAAACCTGCACAAACCTGCGAAGCAATTCAATGGTGCGTGTGAAGTTCCCAATCCGCACTGGGCCCGCGTGGGAACTATGGCCCAAGCCCTCTTGTTCTGAGAGGAGGCCTGTGCCCAGCAGTGGGACATATATAGGCTGAGATGACTTAAAACTGCAACTGCCCGCCCTCAGAGTGTATCACTAACACAGACCCGTAAACAGTTTTTTGAGTATCTTAAATGTTGCATTACGAGTATTTGAATAAATATATTATCCATAGAATCCGCAACGAGGCTATCCGACACAGAACCAAGGTCATCGACATAGCTCAGAGAATTAGCAAGTTGAAGTGGCAGTGGGCTGGTCATATCTGTCGAAGAACCGACAACCGCTGGAGTAAACGAGTTCTTGAGTGGAGACCGCGTCTTGGCAAACGTAGCGTAGGACGCCCTCCAGCAGGTGGAGTGACGATTTGCGAAAGGCTGCCGGTAGAAGCTGGATGCGTCTAGCCGAGGACAGGGCGCAGCGCTCTTTGGGGGAGGCCTATGTCCAGCAGTGGACTGCTATAGGCTGATGATGATGATGAAATATATCATGATTTCTATAGTGGTTTTGATCTGTCATGGCGACGAAATATAAAGAGAACTGACGTCATGGAGGTTCGTGCTAGTGTCGCCCCCTGCGCAGAGCTTTGCCTAATATGCCCTATCCTATTACGAACTCACTTAAATACTACATGTCTGGATTCTCTAAATAGACTATGATAGAAATCCCGATTAGAGTTCCATCTCAGGAATGTTCTATTATTGTAAATTATTTGGTTGAATGCATATTAAGTTTCTACATACAGGCTGCTCCGAAGGTGTCCGAAGTATAAAATCGTAAATCACTAATTTCTCCGTTGATATCGTGGCTGGTATAAGGCTTTGTACATGGGTTAGACAAACCCTAATCAACACGTTCTATTCATCTTTGTCCCTTGTCACGCACAAGATGATAGGTAGTGCTCCTTAAGGCAGCGGTTCAACCAGAGATGTGCGAGGATGTTTGCGAGGCATCTGTTTTTCATCTCTTGAACCAATAGGAACGCTGTCTCCACCAGAGCGGTGCTGTGCGAGGATGGGTAAATGAGGAGTTTCTATTGATTTATGGAACACACTTGTATTTTTTTTCTTTAATTGTATACTGTAGTTTTAAAGTAGTTTATTTTTGTAATTATTTTATTTTGAAAAAATGACTTTCTGCCAAGTTTCTTGCGGCGCATTCTTCTTGGCAATGATGGTCTTTCCGAAAGCGCTGGTAGTATGTAAAAGTGCCCATTGCGGCCTTGGAATTTGAATTTGGCATTCCTCGCACATCTCTGCTGGAAACGCAGCTTAAACATAGATCTAAAAATAAGTATGGATTCGGCAAGCCTGAGATCATTACATTTTTCTTTTCAGTAATAATTCCTCAAAAGCTCGATGATTAAGTTAAGGACGGCAAACATTGTCCAAACGTTGGCGCGCTCCGCAAATATTTGTCCAAACACTAAGCTCGCGCACCAATTGAGACATTTTCTGTAAAAATATCGTCGCTAAGGTATTTGTCGTATTAAGTTTGTTTGAGGAGCCTTTGTTGTTTTTATTTTATTTCACTGTCGTGTTTCCATGGGAATAAAAGGGGACTTTATTTACCGACGAATACTTTGCCAGTATGAGTATATTTTTATAAAACACAGATTTAAAAAGATTATAAATTTAAATGCTCAACTACTTGTTTGTTGTTTCTTTAAAAAAGTATGGCTCTGTCCATCGAAGGACAAATTTTGCCAGTGTCTAGTAGTTTTTGCCGTTGTACGGTAAAAAAAATCTAGAAAACGAAATATGAGAGGTAATGGTGGATGAACGATGACAGCGCGAAGCCGCTCAACTACTTAATGTACCTAATTGTTTGTTTAGCATTTCTGCATAACTAATGTCAATTTCGCTTAACACAAGTCTGACAAAAAAACACAGTACTTAACATTGTCTGCGAAAAAGGTTTGTAGATATGTTCTTTCTAAGGACATTTTTATTCCGCGATAGAGAAAAAATGGTCCTTTTCAATCTAAAAAATTGTATGAAGAAAAACCTCTTTAATAATGTTCCCTATAAGATATAACGACGACATATTTCATACAACGTCCACGCAATACGCGGTGCGTTGTTCCGGGCATAGGGATTCCCGGGGCCGGGACTCGTCGCAAATGTCCATAATGCCCGTAATGTTAGTGATGGATGCCTCTATCTGTTTATATTTTCTGTTGAACGCCTGTTGAGGACTATGTAACTCAGCAAACTTCTATGGTGTACTACTGGCTGCTTACAGAACAAAATCCTTAATTCCAAATAAGTGATTCTCTTTTGTTTTTTTTTTATCTGTTATTCCGAGTGTGGCCTGTAATACGAGCAAAAAATTAAAACGTAGATCGCCCTCGTCAAACTGAACAACATTAGTTCAGCGACTTTTAAAAATAATAGAGTCTTTGAATTTACCTTTTTTCATACAAAGTAAATACTGCTATCTATGTACGCCATCCTTGAACACAACTGACGTCGTCTATCACGCTACAAACCTCAAGCGTTTTGCTTCGAATATACACTTATGTAATAAAAAAAAGAAAACGAATTATTTTTAAAAGTCGCTGAACTAATGTTGTTCAGTTTGAGGAGTATGATCTATGTTTTAATTATTTACTCATATTACAGGCCACGCCCGGTATGCCTTGCCAATGAGGGCTAAAAGATAGGCGCAATATTGCTAGGTGGCGTTATTATCGTGGGGTTTTTGACGTTACGGTCTTGCTTGCGATTGGCTTATTTAGTTATGGGTCACGATACTAACGCCGGGATTCGATTTGTAGCATTCGAACATGGCGGATGTAGACAATATCTAATTTTGCTATTTCTGTTTCTTTGGCTAGTTGAAGTATGATTTTGATAGTGTTTTATGCGGCGATTAACCTTAACAGTGAACAGTGATCACAAAATTCTATATTTCTCTCGTGTCTGACATTTTTTAAAGCGCAAGTTGTGTCCACGTTGTTTCTGGAACTTTACTATCGAGTTGCAAAAACTACAACCACCGTACAACGTCCCTCTCAAAGAGAGTTTACTTTGACACTGGTGAAATTGTCCTATTAATTAGGACATAAAAGCCATATTTTAAAAGAGAAGAAGAAGATACTAACGCCACCTAGCGATTTTTAGCGACTTCTAATTGCGCCTTTAAAAATCTTCGAGTAGCGACCACGAACCGGAAGACGAAGCTTTGGCAGGCCTCCCACAGTTGAACTGACGACATTGTGAGAGTTGCGGGCAACCGGTGCATGCAAGTGGCCTTCAGCAGGGGACGTCTTCCAGCCGATGATGATGATGAATAGGCTAGACGACTAAAAAAAACTGTTTAGTCCGTCAGTTTGATAATTAAAAAATATTGTGCACGTATTTTTTCTTTTGTTTGACAAACAAAAAATGACGAGGATACAGTGCTTACAAGTTTCGAGTGAAGTCACTATATGGTACGATTTATACCTAATAGTGACGTCACAAGCCCCCACTCCGGAAGTTTGATGATCTATACCTTTGTCGATTTTTAATAATTTGATAAACCAATAAATATAACTCTTAACTGTCGGACTCCATAATCTAACTGTCGGACTAAATAGAAATATTTTAACCCAGTCGTCATTCCTTATATCGAAATTATGAACAGGAATTTACTTTTTTAATTCGTTTTTAGAGTTCCGGAGCCAAAATAGTTTCGCCATGTCTGTCTGTCTGTCCGTCCGCGGCTTTGCTCAGGGACTATCAATGCTAGAAAGCTGTAATTTTGCACGAATATGTATGTAAACTATGCCGACAAAATGGTACAATAAAAATTTTAAAAAAGTATTTTTTTAGTGATCCTCCCATAGACGTAAAGTGGAGGTGTTTTTTTTTTCTCATCCAACCTTGTAGTGTGGGGTATCGTTGGATAGGTCTTTTTAAATCATTAAGGGGCTGCTGAAACGATTTTTCGATTCAGTGATTTGTTTGCAAAATATTCAACTTTAAAGTGCAAATTTTCATTAAAATCGAGCGTCCCCCCTCCCCCCCTCTAAAATCTAAACCGGTGGGTGAAAAAATTTGAAAAAATTCAAGATGGTAGTAAGTATATCAAACTTTCAAGGAAAACTATAACGGTTAAGTTTGCTTGAGAATCATTAGTAGTTTAAGAGTAAATAGCAGCCTAAGGTATAAAATATACCTAAACCTGGAAGATTTCGTAAAAAATTTTTTTTCGTAATTGCTACGGACCCTATTTCGGGCGAGTCGACACGCTCTTGGCCGGTTTTTTAATTCGTTTTTTTTACTAACTCATAGCCTAAATCGTGTTTCACTTAAACAACAAAGCTTAGAAAAAGCAAAGCAACCGGTACATCTGTAAGCGCACTGTCGCAACTGGCATCATTAATATCAATAAGATGGAACCTTTTTGCTGGCGCGGGCGCTACAAAGCTACGGTGATATATAGACGTAGAGGGTCTACGGCGTAGCGGTTGCTACGCGTCGTAGCGGAGTTAACGCGTTGCGTCGAGGTTTTTGTTTTAAATCTATTCCTGTATCTGTTTACTTTAATGTTCCGATTAACTTCACGAAAATACAAATCGAAACATGGATGCACAGAAAAACCAGAAAAAGAGACGAGCGCTGGGAATCGAACCCAGGTCTTCAGCATTCCGTGCTGCGTGCTGTACCCCTACACCACCACTGGACAGGAGTACAGACACAAATTTCTCCTATGCACCACATATTTGCTTTTTAGGGTTCCGTACCTCAAAAGGAAAAAAACGGAACCCTTATAGGATCACTTTTTGTCCGTCTGTCTGTCTATCTGTCTGTCAAAACCCTTTTTCTCGGGATCGCGTGGAGGTATCAAGCTGAAATTTATATCTAATACTCAGGTCTACTGTCCCTTGGAGCTGAGCAGTTTATGCTGCAAATTTCCGCAAATTTTCGAAACTCAAGGGAATCAAAGCCTACAGGGTCCTTCCCGTGAACTCAGAATCTTGAAATTTGGTATGAAGGTAGCTATTATAACACAATCAACTAGAAAAGTCTGAAAATTGTGTTTTTTCATGTCAATCAATGACTAATATAATCTGACCCCACACTGCGTACATTTTGCTTAAGAGTAGGGCTCTGCATACACTGGATGTATTAAATCACTTGGATAAAGCGAGAAATATCTTCAAAACACGATTCCCGTTTACTTACATACCTATAAATGTGTATGGAACCTTCGGTGCGCGAGTCCGATTCGCCAGAATTTTAGGTGCGATAGTTTTTTGATTCTTGCTCAGCACAACTTTTTCCACCGTGTGCCATGCATCTTATCGTGATGTCATGTTACGTAGGTAACTTGGGGCTGGGCTCTTGGACTTTTTCTAAAGGATAATTAAACTAGTTAATCTAATCTAATAGAATCATTCCGATCAATGTTAGACTTTGTAACAACTTATTACTCAATAAAAAACTATTTAAAAATTGTGTTTGGCTCTTAATAATGCCCCACACGAATTCACGTCCCGTGAAAATTCCTGCCATCATTTTATTATTATCCTGAAACGAATAATATTCTTATAATATAAACACGAAGGGAATTCCCTTCGCCAACAAAAGGAGCACGTAGCGTGGGGCGGCCATGGAGTAGGGGCACGCGGGACATGAGCAAGACTGGGGCACGTCCACAAAACTGGGGAATTTTGGGGTAAAATTAAAAAATCAGAAAGATTTTAGAAATTTCTAATAAGACGTAATTAAACATTTGATCGCTACCCTTTTGCAAATCCTGCTGTGATTCCGATGCTGTGAGATTAAGGCTGTCGATGAGTTCTATTATTAGCTTTCTCATCCTAAACTATACAGGATGTAACATTTAGATCGGTCAGTATGGGAAAGTCTGAAACTATAT
Source organism: Choristoneura fumiferana (assembly GCF_025370935.1). Lineage (NCBI taxonomy): Eukaryota > Metazoa > Arthropoda > Insecta > Lepidoptera > Tortricidae > Choristoneura > Choristoneura fumiferana. The sequence continues at coordinate 466,676 of NC_133491.1, forward strand.
GACATACGAGGATCTGTTCTTATGAACCATGTCATCGATTTTAGTAACAAGAACAAGAAAAACTACATTCATAGGTATATTTAAAAAAAAACTCGTAGGTACTCAGCTTGAGAATCGAACCCGGAGATTTTGAAAAATAACATTTTGGTGCAACAAAAAGTCGAGAAGGTACTTCTAAATCGTATCTTTACGAATATCTCCCCCTTTAGTATAGGTTAGAGCCCTTTATGTGTTACAGCTCGGCGCAAATAATGCCTTAGCAAATCGAATCTGCGCGCTGGTGACAACCATTCCAATGCTAGTGGGACAATCTGGGGCAGTTTTAGGATAATTCCATCATTTGTTTCGCTGTCTTTTTCAATTGTACAACAGGTTTAATTGAGAGTCTTTGTCGCAATTTACTTATCTTAAAGCAGTAAACTAAAAGATTTCTGGCTTACTAGCTCTGTTCTGCGGCTTGGCTTTTGTGTGGCACTGTACCGTGCAAATTAAAAAAATACACCTTTATGATTCTCAGAGAAGAAAGAGAAGGGCGGATTATTATGTATGAAAAATATATATGAAAGTATGTTTTTCTCAAATCTTGGATTGTTAGCAACTAGGTATTTAAGTATATATCTATCTGCAAAAGTATTTTTATCGTTGCTTAGTACCCATGACACGAGCTTTACTTTGGGACTAAGTTAATTGGTATCAAGTAGGTATACCGTGATATTTATTCAACCAATAATCTCCTTCAGCTGCTTCCTGTGGAACCCTAATCGCACAGCACGCTGCAAATGATTCCCAGCAAATCGAGTTGACTCGTCAGTGACAATCATTCCCAAGATGCAGGACAGTTTTAGTGTTTGTCCCATTGTCTCTCAAACGTCTATATGTTTAAAAAGAAAGAAAATACATTTATTCGTGACATAAACAATTACAGAAACGATAGACAGACGAGGAAAACAGTTTCACGAAACCTACATGAAACGGACCCACCTCAGAATAATGCCGGCTCGAAAGCCAGCGCTAGTTTTCTGGTGTTAAAGAAATACTGAAAGTGTTATTGATGGATTGGATTATAGGACATAATTGTTTTCAACTTTTCGTGGGGAAAAATCTAAAATGAAGAATTAGACCAATATTCCCCTAACCAAAAGCTCGCGATTCATTGGTGGGTTATAGTATTTTTACGTAATTACCGAGGCAAGTAAAAGATGATGCCGCGCAGGGTGCACTTTTTATGAAAACTAAAGAGAAAGTTATTAAGTTATTCTAGCGTGATCAAAATTCTTGCGACTCGTTCTTCCGTTGTGCTAATAAAAGTGGTACTATCCCACGAATGAAAGTTTAACCGGGTGGTCACAACGCTCGAATGCACCCTTGATGCAGGTTATGATGTCAGTTACCAAAAAGCTAATGTTGGTTGGTTCTTTAACGCGTTGCAACTTTTTTCAGCCCTATTTCACACACGGAACCCTCTCGTTAAAGCCGTTTCTATCTTTTATCGTGTAAATATGAGCTTCATATTTTTCTAAAGTTATTTTTCTTCACGAGGCACATGTTCTGCCGGAAGCTATGGCATTATTGATGCTCAATACTGTACTCTATTTGTATAAGAATAGAAAACATATTTCTTTACAGTTATTTCTCAGTCGTTATAGCAATTTTGTTCGTTTGCTCGGAGGCATCTTTCTAGGTGATGCTATTTGAATCTTATGGAAGAGGTTATTCAGTTGAAAGTTGTTTGTTGATTTTGTACGATCGAGTTGTTAGGAAATATTATTTCTGATTCTACTTCTCGTTTAAAAGAGAATACTACTGATCATATAACATGAAAAAGTGTTTTTTGTTTGTTGTACAATAATGCGTAAATGGTTGCACATATTTACATAAATCTTTCCATAAATGTACATGAATGAAATGTAAAAACATGAAATATGTATTAATAAAAAAATATTATTATTACTAAAATTATTATTATTCTCTTTATTTATTTTCATTCTTAGGTTAGATTTTACAATAATTATAAAATTAAAATACAAAAAATAACCTAGTTGGCCGCCGGTATTATTATTATTAAAATGGGCTAGTGTGAAAAAATAAAAATACTATAATTAATAAAATTATTATTATTATTATTATTATAAACTAATATTGCCCCGGATAACTCACGTCTTAAATCCAGTGTAGCTCGACATGTTCAAAAATAAATACAATATAATATGAGTGTCTCACGGTAGTTTCATGTTCAAAATTATTATTATTATTAAAATAGGCGTGCCAAAAAATTAAAATATTATTATTATTATTATGTTTTTTTTTGTTCTGCACAGTTATTTATTTTAATTATTATAATTATTATATATTATTAAAATGGGCTAGTGTCAAAACAATCTAGTTTGTCCGTCAGTTAGATTAACTGAATATATTTGGCACTTTTTTTACTTTTGTCAGGAACGGAAAATAATAAAGATATAGCCGGTTGAAGTGATACTTTTTAGCACGGGTAAGGTTACAGGCCCCCGATGTCGAACTTCGACTCGCTCCATCTTTGTCATTGTTTGCTTGATTTGGCAATAATATGCGAATCATTTTTGGAATGTTTGTAGATTTCATCGATACAGTTAAAATTAGTTTTATTTGTATAAACCCCATTTGAGTTCCAGTCAACAAGTCGTCAATTTTAGACAGAACAACATATAAATAATACTAAGTTAACAGGCGTCAGAATTTCTCTTTATTTTCTCTTTTTTTATCAGTATAAGTAGAAATAAGTTATAAGGTTGAGTTGACTGAAGTTTAATAAAAACCGAGAATGAATCACGTATCGTATGAACACCGGAAACATAGTCCCAGTATTAAAACGTTACAAGTCTATATCTTGGTATACTCTATGTTGCACTTTATTTTAGTCACCGCAAAGTTAAAAGTAGACCATATAGATACAAAAAACTAGGGTCTTATTCATATTGAACCTGCGAAGTGTATCAAGACAGATAAAACTCGTTACTTGCGGTTGTTTATCGACCCGTCTCATTTTTTTCTATTTGTTTATTTTGTCGATTGTGTAGTAAATAAATTTTGTGTGGTATATAACTCTCTATTGTACATAAAACACATGAAATTAATAGATAACAAGAGAATGAGACGGACAAAAGCGAATTTATCGCTTAAAGATATTTCTTTCAGTTAATCTTTGAACAATCAGAAACATGAGTAAACTGCAATAAAAAGCCATGAGGATTAATATTTTCTTGGTGATACCAAATTAGTTTCTAACTCAACTACTGGTGGTTTTTATAGTGCATTACATGAATTGTTAAAATTACACGCACTACACAACACTGATGAAACTAGGGATTTACACCATTCATATAAATTACGAGGCAAAACTCGGTAAGGGCAGAATCACTAAGGCCGCAATCACTAAGGCCGCTTGTAGACGTCCGTTGGTTTCATCGGAGACCGGACCGTTTTATTTGCTGGACTTGCGGTGTTGTATGGTTTATTATGACTCTGTGTACATGCACCGGACACTTGTCCGGCGACTTAGCCATACAACACCGCAAATTTGGCAAAAAAAAAACGGTCCGTTGTGCGGTAAAACAATGGACGTCTACAAGCGGTCTTAGCCTATCCTAATTTTACTCATTAATTCTGAAAAGCTTTTAAATTGTAAATTCAGGCTCGAACCCCCGACCTTTTAATTGATTGTATTTGAGGACTGCAAGACTTAGATGTGTAGTTAAGCTTACCGAACCATAAAGATACTGAAGATGACGAAAAAGCGTTGTTAAGAAATGGATCTGTAATCTTTGAGCGTTCTAAGATGTTTCACACCTCCCCTTCAGAAAAGTATCTTTTCCTCCCTGACGAGAGGGAGCAAAGTGCAACTTTTCTGTTCAAGGCTTTTCAATAAAACACTAATTTTATTGCAAATGCCATTTTTTGAAGTTGATAATTGAAAAGCCACACCATTTTCAATGCTGGTTGTTCTTTAATAATTTTTAGAATATATTTTTCAAGTTTCTTAATGCTCGGTGCGAAAAGTTGTATGAGCCACTTGGGAGTAAAATTATTTTCATCTTGGGCGTTAACACTTGAATCCCTCATTACGCTCAGGATTCTACTTAAGAAGCCCTCGCTACGCTCAGGATTCTATTGTAGAGGTAGAATCCTTCGCTACATTCTGGATTCAATGTACGCCCTCGCCGTAAATACACCATTTTGCTCCCTTGTGACACAAATAACTATTGTTACAGGTATTTCGAATAAAACTTGAACTTTCCACCCAATAAAATACAAAGGAAAAGGTAAAGCGCAAATGTAAAGACTCCTTCATGAATATTGGAGTGCCGGAGTACTCGCCTTTACGAGATTTTGCGTAAGGATGCGCCTGCGTGGACTCACGTGAGGATGAGGATGGATGTCAGGATTAATAGAGATAGAAAGAGAAACAGAAATATTTATTTACACTTCGACACACAGAAAAATCATCATCATCATCATGTCAGCCGAAAGACGTCCACTGCTGGACATAGCCCTCCCCCAAGGCTCTCCACTCAGAATGGTCTTGTGCTTTGCGCATCCACCGCGATCCCGCGATCTTAACCAAGTCGTCGCTCCATCTTGTTGGAGGCCTCCCGACAGCTCGTCTCCCGGTCCGCGGACGCCATTCGAGAACCTAAAAATACATTAGAAGAAAATAAATATGTAACTATCAAATAATACAAATTGGGCCCCACTGTGTAATGTTGTTGTAACAACGCCATAACGTTTTTTTGCGTTGTGTAACAAGTTACTTATTGGTAGTATTTCCACCCGTCAAGCTGTATTTTACTATTTTGTTCTGCATGGACACTGAAACTGAGCACGCAGTCCGGCGACCATGTTGTAGGGGCACGCGGCATATGAGCAAGACTGGGGCAAATTAAAAAAATTAGGGCACTAGGGAAAAATGTTATAAGTACTGAAGTTTTTGAAAGTATTGATGGGACGTAATTGAATGTTAGATTACATCTTCGCTAAGTACCACTACCTATCTTTCTCTCTAGCACTGTCACAATGTAGTGGCAACTTATAGACCAGGTTTCAGAGTCATTGGTCATCACTGACAACACACACCGGTTGAAAACTTTAATCTTTAAGCACAATACAATAATTATTTATTGAATACCAATACCAACACATAGTAAGCACTGCGAAGTATTAACGACAAATCATCACCAAGTTGAACGAATGCTGTCCATCCGAGTTGGATTGTTCAACCTCTTTGTTGTTGAAGTTTGTTGGAGTTGTTCGTGGTTTTATCGAATAACGAAGATACTGCTGAGTTTTTTGAGTATGCCCTGGTCCCCTCCCTATTCGTACCCGGCGTTTGTAAAGGACAATATTTCTAAAGGACAGTATTTTTGATCTCTGCCCTTCCTGAGGGACAATGCTTTCACTCACTTGTTATTCAATAAGGCTTAGAGGAATTCCTAAAAAATGCCACGTTTTTGTTTGTAATTTGAATTAGTTTCCCTTGAAGATCCTTTAGTTAATGATTTTATTTGAATTTTTATCACGTGAACTTTTTCGGAAGAAAATGACAATGCTTCATGCGACAATTGGTTTTTATGCGATGCTGAATCCTTTTGTTTCTCATAACTCATCATCATCATCATCAGCCCGAAGACGTCCACTGCTGGACAAAGGCCTCCCCCTTAGAACGCCACAATGAACGACAACTCGCCACTTGCATCCACCGGTTTCCCGGTTTCTTTGCGCGATAGAATCCGGAATACGGAAATTCGTCGAAGAACTAAAGTCACTGACATAGCTGGAAAAATATGCAAATTGAAGTGGCAATGGGCAGGCCACATCGCTCGAAGAACAGATAACCGTTGGGGGAGAAAAGTCCTCGAGTGGCGACCACGAACCGGAAGACGAAGCGTTGGCAGGCCTCCCACCAGGTGGACTGACGACATCGTGAGAGTAGCGGGTTCTCATAACTACATTGGAAATAATTTCATATGTCATAATAACGTTAGCTATGAAATATATGAGTCGTCGAGTTGCAGATCACAGCCTGCTAAGTATGTTACCATCTATAATTCGAGTTAGGTACTTTCGCATGGCGTGGTGTTAAGCGGGACTTTAACTGGTTATATCTACCTAATTTTGGATTATTCGTGGTAGTTTAGTTACTCGTACTTTGGCTGTTTCTTCGCAGGAACTATTGCGTTTTTTCCGCACTACTTTCTTCATTAGTGATGAAAGGAGGAATTGCGTTTATTTTTTCGCACTATTTCCTTATTAAATGATATTGTAACGGATAACTCACGTCTTAAACCGAGTTTAGCTTGCCATGTTTCGGGCTATTTCGTAGCCCTTCTTCTCAGGAGCGCGCGAGCAGAGCGGTGGCGCGTAGTGTGCGTCTTATTTTTGTCATTCAAAACTCTTTGCTTGTAAACTTTTAAAATGGAGAATCAAAAAAAACTGTAAAAAAATCACACTAGTGCGGTAAAACGAACTTACGAGCCATGTATACATCCTTCGAAAGTGAATTTTTCGAGCAAATGTATTGAAAAAGATGTATACGTTCATACATCCTCGTAAGTCTTCAACAAACCGTCGCGTTTTCATTCCACCAACACAAATGACTCCGCGATGAATGTGCACAAACAACACGTGCGCAGACTACGCGCTGGTACACATGCGCTATAGCGCGCGCCGCGCTTTGTACGCGACTGATGTGGCTGCGCACCGCGGCTGTGACAAAGACGCATGTCTTTGAATAAGGGGCTAGATGAAGTAGGGAGAACAGACTGTGCAGTGAAAAATGCCGGTCTTTTTTTTAAGGAATTACATTAGTTTTTATAAAGTAAATTAAGTTTTAACATCTCTAAAAGTACTTTAATATTTAAGAGATAGATGTAGTACATACTGTTATTTGATATACCGAAACCCTCAACAGTCTTTTTTATTTTAAGTTGGTTTTGGCTTGGGTATTATTTATTAAAAATATTTTATTTGCTTAAACATCACATTATTTGTTATTAATTATTCGTATGTTTTACTAAGTCAGTAATTCTACTTGATTTCTTACTCTACACTCCCAATCTCTAAATTTACCACGAGCTTTACAGTTAAGGAAAGCATCGTTAAGAAACCGACACATCTGCGAAAAAACTCTATTGTCTGTGTAGTTCCCAGTCAGCACTGGGCCTGCAGAAACCAACTACCGCCCAAATCATCACATGCTGAGAGAAGGATTGTGTTTAGCTGTAGGACGTATATACGGCGAGATAATGTTGATAACTAATAAAATTGACGTAGTTAAATTTTAATAGAAAAATGAGTGATTACGTGGATCTATTCAGTTAGATTTTGTACAAACTATGTGCATCCGTACGAATATAATAAATGCGAAAGTATGTGTTTGTATGTTTGTCCGACTTTTACGTCGAAATGGTGCCACGGAGCGTCGTAATTTTTGGCATAGCGATAGTTTATGGGCCAGAGAGTGACGTAGGCTACTTTTTATCCCGGAACAGTTTCCGAGGGAACACCGCGCGATAAGCGAATTCCACGCGGATATTTTCTTTTTACTATGGACGGGCGGAAACGCTGCTGTATTTTATTAGTAGTTAGGCTGTTCTGACGCGCCGGGCGGGCTTCTCAAAGGCGCGTTCCGGATGTGAAAATAAATCTTTAATGCTCTTCGAGTCTAATTAAAAACATTTTTGGTAACATTGCACTTGTAATTAATTGGTTTACGTTTATGTGTAGTACAGTCACCAGCACCAATATCTGACACAAAAAAGCGTGCATAAATATCTGATACGACTCTATTTGTAGGGCCGGAAGGACGTGACAGGTATTTTGCGCGCTCCGCTGTGGCAGGTATTAATACTGTAAGCAGACAGCATGTTTTTTACATACAACTGACCCGTGAATGACCCCTTTTTGATGAGGACAAAAGTGTATCTTACTGGTCCAGTGCCAGCCTATTCCTATACTGTATCCTTGAAGAGCTCGAAGAGTCGTTAAAGAAAATAAAGAAAGAAAGAAAATACTTTTATTCACAACAAAAGACACAACAATTAGTATTAAGTATAAACAGACAACACGTAGGAAAGTATGTGTCATTGCGGTTGTGAATCGGACACTGGCTCAGCATAATGCTGAAGCGTTAATAATGAACACCCCAGCGCTGATTTTCAGCCAGTACCGCTACATAAAAATAGATAATTTGTAAACTATGAAACATATTATTTATTTTATGGCTTTGAAAGACATTAGTACATAAACATAATTATTATAACTATTATACACTCACTTGCCAAATATACAATACCGTTACGAAGTGGTCTTTGATGAATTATAACTGAACGAACAGTTATTTCCTCAAAGGACCTGGTCGTATTTATCAATACAGACGACAGAACATTGACTGGATATTAGGACATTTTGCAGGAGTATCTTCGTACAATATAAATGAAAAGATTTTTTTGGCAACTCATGGAAACATAGCTTATGGAAACATAGACTTCCTGACTTTATGATTTCCGTGAGCAAAGCCGCGACAAAACAACTATAGCCGTTTCTATCGCCTGTTAAAAATATACAATTACCTTACCATCACGAAGATGTACCTACACAATTTATTATATCGTTTTAAGCGTGTCAGTGTCAGTATGTTCCCGCGCACCATAAATAATGGGCAATTAATTTAATTCGCTATCCTGTAGATAAATTATCTACAGCTTTTATGTCGGCTTTAATACAATGTTAAGTGGCAATTTAATGCTTACCGCTTATTAGCTTTCACGAAATAACAATGTAATCAAGTTGTTAAATTATATTAGATGTACTTTACTTAGTGAGAATTACGGTAAATTGTGTGTTTCGAGTGTTTACCTCAAAAGCAAAAAGTTATTGCAAGATCAATTTGTTTGTTCCCTCCTATCATATAGAAAAAAATACATTTCGCCGATTATATTTTATTTACATATTCGACTGTCAGAACAGCTTACACTTGCAGCTTGCACTTGCTTGCAGTTTGGCACTTGTGACTCTTCTGGTGTTGCATGTGTCCCTGGGCAACGGTAATCGCTTACCATCAGGCGGTGCGTTTGCTCGTTTGCCCCTTATTACATAAAAAAGCTTCCTAGCCACGAGCTGTGAAAGACGCCGCTAATGAAGTCCCGCGGGGCGCATCTGTCTTGCCCGTAGGCCTTTTTTACCACGTCCGCCCCCAGGGCAAAGGAAGCAAGCCACGCAACCACAAGGTATAGCTATTACGAGTATATCTCATGTTACTGTGTAATTATACGGAGTGAAAAAAAAACAGGCAAAGTTGTGAGAGATTCGACCTGAAAGGAGGCAAAGTTGGGTTTATGGAGATAATTGAACAACCGACCTAAATGCAGGTCAGGCTGTGCGTAGGGTTCTGTACTTATTCCAGCTTATATATGTCCAACTGCTAGATACGGGCATTCTCAGTGAGAAGGCTTGGGCCTTAGTTCCCACGCGGGCCCAGTGCGGATTAGGAACTTCAGACACACCATTCAATTGCTTTACAGGTTGTCCAGGTTTCTTGATTATTTTCCTTTACCGTAAAGCTCGTGGTAGCTACCAAGCCTTAGGTCTCACTTTACTATTTAATTATACGAACTGAAAATAAAAACAACTGAAGTGCTTATCGGGCTATATAACCCATATCCAGTCTACGTTCCACTGCCAGCCCAGGCACAGGCCTCCTCTTAGAATGAGACCACACGACTCCAGCTGTAGTTTCCACGTGGGCTTAATGCGGATCTGGAACTCAATAATAATAATATCTTGGGGCAAATGACACCTATTAACCTGGCCAAACTGAGCAAAGCTTGTACTCTAGGAGCTCGACAATGGATAGACATACATACTAGTACATAGATCATTATATACTTAAATACATACAAACATCCGAGACACAATTTGTATTCATCATACGAATATTTGCCTGTCACGGCGATCGAAAGATCGAACCCGCAACCGCTAGCTTCGTAAAAGGTCACTAACAACTTATTAATATATTATAACTCGTAGTTGAGCTATTATAATTTTGTGGGTTTATTTCGAACAACGGGCACGACCAAGACCGATAAATTTGCGGTAATTTCAATAGCAAATTAATGCAGATACCAAAATTATCAGAAAAGTACGAAGATTTCAAACAATACCTACTGTGTTGAAAATCTTTACAGCTTAATAATTGCCGGGTGTCTTTCTTTGTCCGACGCGACCTAAACTAATTAGCCTCTCATTGTCCTAGTGCTTGCTCTTTCCGTGTTCGAGTTTTATTAGTCGTTTTATCGTAGATTCTTTTGTGGAAAACAAGACTTGGTTCCTGTTGGCAAGGGCAGCTGTTATAAAACTGCGCTCTGCCTAGATCCTATGACCACTTGGCATAAAAAATCTAATGATTATCAATTTTGACTTTACGGTGAAGGGATCCAATTGTGTGTGAAGTTTCCAATTCCCACTGGGTCGCGTGTAGAAGTGTTATGTACCTAATATTAGCGTTATGCTCTTTGTTGTTGTATTAGACGATTATTTACGTTGTTATACAGAAGTTTTCAGGTGATTGAATGGCAGCCGATATAAACGACTTGCTAAATACAATCTAGGGCTCTTCAAGGCTAGAGTGAATAGGCTGTTACTGAACCGGTGAGATACACCTTTGGCCTCATCTGCACTTAACATCAGGTGAGATAGAGGACAATCACGGTCATCATCATAATCATCATATCAGCCGTAGGACGTCCACTGTTGGACATAGGCCTCCCCCATAGACCTCCAGTTGCCTCGGTTGGAAGCGGCCTGCATCCACAATGAACCCTCGACTTTAACCAGGTCACATTATCGTCGTCGTCGTTCTCTCGTCTCGTCAATCACGGTCAGTTTTATGTAAAAAAAAACCGGCCAAGAGCGTGTTGGACACGCCCAAAATAGGGTTCCGTAGCCATTAAGATAAAAAAATTACGAAATCTTCCAAGTTTAGGTATATTTTATAACTTAGGATGCTATTTAAGAGTAAAACTACTAATAATTCTCAAGCAAACTTAGCCTTTATAGTTTTCCTTGAAAGTTTGATATACTTACTACCATCCTGTTTTTTTTTGGGAGGTAGCCTAAAACAATTTTTTTATACCATTTTGTCGGCATAGTTTACATATATATCCGTGCAAAATTACAGCTGGGCCAGCGTTGATAGTCCCTCTTGCAGAAGGCCGTGGACAGACGGACAGACAGACAGACATGGCGAAACTATAAGGGTTCCGTTTTTTCCATTTTGGCTCAGGAACCCTAAAAATGACAGGTTGTCCCTATAACGTTGTCAGTGACTACACCGTCACGGTGAGTACCAGCTTTAAGGTCTCTACCCATTACACCTTCAACCATAACCGTTATAGGAAGAAATTGAAAAGTATGAAGCTGAGTCTCCACTGAGCGAGCCGCCGCGTGAAGCAAGCACATGGTGCATGATTTTGTTTGATACAAGGCTCAAAATCACACCGAAAATGGCTGCCGCGCCAGGGTTTTTTTCGACTGCATGGCAAACGAGCAAGTGGGTCTCCTGATGGTAAAATAAGACCAGGGGTATTGCAGAAGCGTTGCCAAACTAGAGGCCTAAGATGGGATACCTCACGTGCCAGTAATTTCACCGGCTGTCTTACTCTCCACGCCGAAAGACAACAGTGCAAGCACTGCTGCTTCACGTTGGTGTGAAGGATTAGCGAGCAAGATGGTGTTAGCACCATGCACAGGTCCTACCACCTGCAATGACTATGCTCACTATTTAGCACGATTCATAACCAACCGCCGCCGTCGCGTATCATGTCTATGCGCTTGACATTCCATTCCTGTTACGTTCCTATAACGGTCTTATTAAACCTACCTCGCTCTCTTATTTAGGATTATGATAAACCCAATTTTCGTTAAAACTCAGCGCCTGTATTATTTTCAAATCCCTCAAATTGACCGATTCCTTTTGATAATGTTTTCAAAGGAACTCCTCGGAAACCCTTTTTGTGAAGCGCGTCCTTTGACGCCGAACAACAATATTTTCTTGCAAATTGCCTTCTTTAACTTTGATTTGGCGGCTGCGGATTGAAGTAACTTTTGATGGGCTTTATGATTTTTTTTCAAACGTTTCTTGCTGATCACATCTTAGAAGCCGGAAGATGTCAGGGCTTTACTTGTAATTTTTGCAGCTAAAGTTTTTTTATTAACTAGCTGATACTTCGAGGTTTCACCGATTTGAAAGAATAAAAAATATGGCTTTTTTATCCCGTAGGAATTTCAATAAATCGGTTTTTACTGCTCGCTTAGTGAGTTATACCAAGTGCCATCCACGCAAACGCGTGATTTTGACAAAATTAGACATTAATGACATTGTAATTAAAACCACGGCACGCGTCATCGTGAATGACTCTACCAATAGCCCTTTAACTTTTCTAGATTTTGTAGATTTGCAAATTTTGCAATGCGTTATGGTAGATGTCAATCATGATGTAATTTTTAGACCATGGGAATTTAAAGTTTGATGTTAGTATGTTAGTTCACAGTATTTCCGTTTAGCGCTTCCATATTACGACGCAATCTACCTGTATTAAAAATTAACACTCACCAATGACCAATTTGTTCTAAACTTAGGTCAGAAAGCCTTACTTGAGGCACTGTGTTGTAGTTTCAAGTAGTTACACTTAAATATTTAATAGTTATACATATTTAAATTGGACCAACTAAGCCAACGTGCCAACGTGACAACTTTCGGAGCGCCACAAAGTTGGCGTACGCTCATGAAAATTAAGCTTAAGTCAAGTTTTACTAGTTTGGGCTCACCTTTAGCGGTGTCAATGCACCTGTTATTGTAACCCTCGAGAAAGCTACCTCACTTTGTGAAGATGAATGAGTTTTCTTTAAACACATCCTTTTAGTACCTATAACATTAACGTCAGTATAAAATTCGAGTCGAAAAAGTCGTGTCCTTGACATTTCATTGGTTGTTTTAACCCTCCAAAAGCCTATTTATAAGCTTTGGCGACTTAAGCCCAGTCTGAATCACTTACAACGTGTCTGCCACCACGTCTTGCTAACGACTCGACCCATAATGCAATTAACAACTCAAACAAGAGGTTCGGGACCCGAGTGATGGGACAACATCCAAGCCTCCGTGATTCAATGTGGATGGAAATTTGGACGTTATTAATTATGGATGTGTATGAGTGGCGATGATTGCTTTGCGTTAAATGCAGCATCTCGTTTTCACTCTATCATATTAAAAACAAGCTGTTGCCCGCGACTTCGCCCCCGTTGATTTTTTCTATATTTTCATCCATAAAAACCTTCTCCTGACAATAACGAACACGACAAGAATTCGCGACATCGGTCCATATATTATATTATATTATTATTATATAAATAAAAATGAATCGTAAAATGTGTTGCTAAGCGCAAAACTTGGGAACGGCTGGACCGATGGATGGATTAACATAATATTTTTTTTTTTGTCATTAAAATTTAACGAATCATATTTTCGTCGCCCCAGCCTATATACGTCCCACTGCTGGGCACAGGCCTCCTCTCAGAACAAGAGGGCTTGGGCCATAGTTCCCACGCGGGCCCAGTGCGGATTGGGAACTTCGCACGCACCATTGAATCATATTTTATGATTGATATTTTATTGAGAATGTATAAAAGCCTGTGACATATTAACATGATCAAATCAATTCTGTAAGTAGGACGGATAGGGTTTTTTATATGTATTTACACGGCTAAACCATCATTGCTACGAAGAATGCGTATACTAACGAACTGAGCGAAAACTAATTCTTTACTTAAAAAATATGAAAGTTTGAGTTCTTGATGCATCATCATCCGCCACTCCCATCACGAAACCACCGGATTATTAAGACCATATGTCGCGGGCCGCACTACCCTTCCCTACGTCTGTACGTAAGTGGCGGCATAACAAATAAGTTTATAATACATTGCTTACATTGCCCGTTAACCACTGCGTAACACAGTCTCGACTGCGCAATGGATAGATAAAACCACTTCTTGCTCCGCCAGTCGCACGAAGTCGTGGTTATCGTAACGGGCAAAGTTGGCCCATGGCTCCTTGATTGCTGTTCGCGTCTTTTGATTAAGTGATATGAAGGGTTAACTGAATATAAACGTCATATTCTGACCGCTTATTGAGTTAAGTTAACGCTTCACGTGTCCACGCTGTTAGATGCTTTTGGTACCGACTGAAAGGAGCAATACTCGGTTGATAAATTTTTATTATTAATATCAAAATACAACATTTATCTGTCTAGTCAAAATGCGATATTTTAAACTTTCCCGACTCTCAATTATATTTATTTACCTACTACATACCCGCGAAAATAAATGGTTATTTATTGCTCACATTATCTCAACGTTTCGGCTAAATTACAGCGTCCATAGATAGAGTAGGTAAGAGAAAAAGTTTTGTCAGATTCCATCCCAGCCTATATACGTCCCACTGCTGGGCACAGGCCTCCTCTCAGAGCAAGAGGGCTTGGGCCATAGTTCCCACGCAGGCCCAGTGATATATTATATATAAAAATATTGTTACTTAATTTGTAAGCACCTTATATATTTTTACACAAAATAAAAGTTTACATAAAGCAGTATCCGGCAGGCTCCAAACTAGGCTAAACATGTATCATGGGATCCGGTGAGTTGGATAACAAAATAATTATTTATTTACAATACAATACAATACAATACAAATATTCTTTATTGCACACCACAGATCTATATTTTTTTTGTTATATTGTCACAAAAACATAATAATGAATATGTATAATACGTATAAAAATAAATGACCTAATAAAATATCTTTTCCGAATATCTCCGAGTTAAAGCAACTTTAAATGACGGCAGTAGATTCTGACTTTTACGTTTTCAAAGTAATTGTTTCTAGTTATTTTATATTCATAAGTGATTCGTGTTTCTTTGCCACAACAGCACAATAAATTTCACCCGGCTTATCCTATGTCATTACCTGAATAAGGCAATGTGCCCACCGGCCGCATTCTCGCCCAAATCTCCTTTTAACGAGCGCTAAGCCAGCCGCTGCCGGGTAGCGCTTAGGTATTTTTGTGATAAATTTTAGAACACGTTTAAACTAGCTGCGAGCCCTGGCTTCGCACGTAGTCAATGAAGAAAACGAAAGTACCTACTATAGGTACTTTTTTTTACAAAGCAACTAGATTTTTGTAACAGATTTAACAAAGTCACGGGATAGTGTCATTTCGTCTAAAAAGCTGCTGGTCTAAGTAGCAAGTGGTCTAAAATTCTTTGATTCAGATTCCACGTGGCTGAGGCGTTTTTATTTTCAAGGTTTCGACAAAAAAACAGGTTAGGAGCAGTTACCTTTACCTTGCCATTTAGACCAGTTGCTTCTTAGACCAGTTGCTACTCAGACCTTCTGCTTTTTTTAGACCAGTTCCTACTACACCTTTTTTAGGGTTCCGTAGCCAAATTGGCAAAAACGGAACCCTTATAGTTTCGCCATGTCTGTCTGTCCGTCTGCGGCTTTGCTCAGAGATTATCATTGCTAGAAAGCTGTAATTGTGCATGAATATAGATGTAAACTATGCCGACAAAAAGGTACAAAAAAAGCAAAAAAAATTTTTTTTAGAGTACCTAGACGTTAAGGTTAATACTTTAAAAAATACAACATATGTACTTTAGTTTTCTGTTAACCTTAGCGGTCCCCCGACACCGACGACGCTTAGATAAAAAAAATATTACTAGGTACTAAATACTAATGTAATTCCGCACATGAATTTCGAAAAACTCAGAGGTGCGAGCCGGGGTTTGACCCCGACCCTTCTTGTTTGAGAGGCGATAGGTCAAACCACTAGGCCACCACGGCTCAATGACGATTCAATGGTGCGTGTGAAGTTCCCAATCCGCACTGGGCCCGCGTGGGAACTATGGCCCAAGCCCTCTTGTTCTGAGAGGAGGCCTGTGCCCAGCAGTGGGACGTATATAGGCTGGGATGATGATGATGACTAAATACTAAATTAACTTAGGCTAATTTTGCGGGAAATCAGCAGATAGTCCCCGCGGGATAGGGATAAACGAATTCTTTGCAGATGAAGTCGCGGGCAACAGCTAGGTAGTGCATAATTATTTTTACTTTTTAGTTGTCTTTTATGGCGGCGTTTTTTTGTCGGAGTTTTTTTCGGGCGTTTTTTTTTATTTTTGCTGGCGTTTTTTGGTGTCGGAGGTTTTTTTTTATTTTTAATTTAAGTTTTTTTTATTTCATGTTTTTCTTTAGAAAGAACGCGAACTTGTGTTTGTATTGTACGAAAATATCGACAAATTTTCAATCTTTTTATTGAATCTATATTTATGTACGTTTAAGTTATATATGCCTGTGTCTGTATTATTGTGTATTATATGTTTTCTTCTCTTTCAGCTGCTCATATAACCGGTTTTCCTGTGTCAATGACAAGCGCAAATTTCTTACACTTGCGGTCTTTACTTAAAGGTTCGATTTTGAATCTTAAAATTGCTTCAAAAGTAATACTATTAACCTTATTTAACGTGTCGGGCAGTATTTTCGCCTTATTTATTTCTAATATTAAATCTGCTAATATAAAAATAAATTACTAATATTACCTATAATTTTGATTGAAAACTTGTTATGTAAACTAAACTGTATTTCTACAATGTAAGTGTGACTTGCCACAATTGGGTCTCATTGAAAAACTGCATTCTAGCTTGCCACTACTCAGGCGTTGTACCGACTCCGGAGTATGTTGGGTCAATTGTCAGAATGTCCAGGTGTCAAAATGCCCAGTTGTCATAATTATCCAGTTGCCAAAACAACAAATTAAGTATTAAAAAGTCTAATTGTCATAATGTCCAGTCATCAAAACACTAAATTGCTAAAATGTCTAGTAGCCAAAATGTCCAGTTACTAAATCACTCATTTGCTAAAACGTTGTTGCTATAAAGTCCAGTTACCAAAACAACAAATTGCTAAAATGTCTAGTTGCCATCTATGTATATGTTTTTTTCGTCGAATGTATTTTTTTGTGTATCGAATATGTGCAATAATAATATTAGTAAGAGTACCTATTTTAATACTGTATTCTAAAAACTAATGACTCTTTTACAGGCTGGTATTATGGTTCTTATTTGGTTGACACTAAAACTTTTGAGGCCCTTTATTGCTACAACAACTGTTTTCTTCGTTTTAGTTTTTATTTAGAAATCTTAAAAACTTTTATAAATTAGTCCTTGGATTTCATATTTTGCGATTGGTTTTAAATCATCCAAATAGTGATTTCGATTTTAATTGATAGTGCGTCGTAAACATCCAGTTTACATGCGATCCAGTCAGTACCCAGAGTAAATGATATTTGCATTCGCATATCGATATGCTAATGTGTGGTCGTCGGTACTTCGCACGCGGACTGTACACCACAGGGTGCAGTAATGTGTAAAGGTGCACAGGGGGCCAACCGACTGTACAAATCAAGTACAAATAATTTATTTCTGAGTATTACAACCGTCGAAATCTAGAAGCGAAGGCAAAATAATAAAATATTAATTATCATTAATCTGTCGTGTCCGAGAAGAAAAAGGAAAAAATAAGTTTCTGTTCAAAAAATCATTTTTAAGACAAGCTTTTTTGATTACTGCACTTTTTGCTGATTGTACTTGCATTGTCATTTAAACTGCATATCCGTACCAAATTTCAAGTCTATACTATTAACCATTAAGGAGTTCCCTCCTGCGAAGACGATCCTGGCAGGACCACCAAGATGTCACAACCAGATTATTGTATTGTCACCAAATTTACATAAGTATGGCAAATTTTTAGTCAATTGGACCGCTGAAAGTGGGTTAAATTTAGCTTCCAAGATTTGACCCACACAAATAAATAAACAAACAGGGCAAACTAAAGAAAAGCTTGTAAATAATATAAAATTAGTACTTCATTTAAATTAAAAATAGAAATGGATTGCCTTTGGTATGAATCAGCGTCATAAGCATAATGAAAGATATTATAACAATTTTATTTCTACCTCTATAATTCATTTCACATTCTTGGATTTTTTCTTTGATAATTGTGTAACTAAACCGGAATTCAATGAATGTTGCTGACCATCTATGCTTGGATCTGCATTCTTTACCAAACATTACCATCCCACTAATATTATGAATGCGAAAGTAAGTCTGTTTGTATGTTACTTCATCACGTCTAAAACGCTGAACCGATTTAGATGAAATTCGGTATACAGATAGTTTGAGTCCCGGGAAAGACCATAGGATAGCTTTTAGCCCCGAAATATCCATAGTTTCCGCGGGATAGCGATAACGAATCCTTCGCGGACGGAGTCGCGGGTGACGGCTAGTAACCTATATTTTATTAAAATAATTCACAAAAATAACCGAATTTTCCGTTCACACCTAGGCGTTAAAATTATCCCAGTTTTGTCCAGTTCAGCGTCAGGTTGAACCACTGTGCACAACACTTGCTCGTCAGTGTAGCATCATTGCGTAGTGCTCTCGACTCGCATTTGCATACTTTATATTGCACGTGTGTGTATTGCTCTTACCTACTTCATTTCTGTTTAGTTTTAGTTATGTTGCCTTGTGTTGCCGAGTTAAACGAAAGAAGGTAACCTTTTTTATTCGTTAAGATGATTATATAAGTACCTAAACATTGGCTTTGACTTTGACTCCGTTTGCGCAGATTTCTTTTATCGCTATCCCGCGAAAACTGCAATTTGGCGGGACAAGACTATCCTATGTCCTTCTTCGGGATCCAAACGATCTATTTTTTTATTTCATCTAAATTTGTGCTACGGTTTACATGTGACAAGGTAAAACTGATTTACGAACTTTCGCCAACTTTATTTTTAGTAAGTGGTGGCAGCTTCATTGGTTAATGTAAATTGTAATTTGTTTATTTTTAAGAACCATGTACCGTTTGTGCCCAAATAAACAATAAAACATTATAACATTATTAGTGGGATTAACTGTTGTCACTACGTGTCATTTAAAATAACGTCTCGCACGAACATTAAGAAAGCTTTAGGAAAGTATAATTAGCAACATTAAAGACTTTAATGGACACGACGTATATCATTCAAAATTTTAATGTTTTTTATGTGATTACTTGCATCTATTTTATAATTTTCTGATTAAAACTAAGCCGCGAGCTACGACCATTTCAGTCTTAAAAATTTGAACGGCCATAAAACGAAAATGCAAAATGTACATTGCCAAAACGAAATGCAAAAATTCCGTGCACTTCGAGCGTTTTAAATGATTTCGAGAGTTTTCATGCAGTATTAATTAAGTCTTATTTTGGACAGTCACTTTGTCCGCGCGCAGCGACGCGCCCCACTGGGCAATTTCCCGCAAATCGTACATGCATTTAGAATGCTATAATGTTCAGTATTATTTTGCTTACTGGAGCTTCATTAATTCTGTTGGTGTTTAGTCAACCGTGAAAATTAATAGAGCGCTTAAATAGTCAAAGAAGCCTAGTATTTTCACAAGAGAGATTTCGAAATGGAATTGTTTTTTTTTATTTTCTTCATATTAATTATTGGCTGACTTTGTGTACGAGGAATTCGTTTATCTTGAGCTCGCTGGAGCTATACGTTTTTCCGGACAAAAACAATTCTGTTTTTGAGGGTCACAAACAATTTCCATAACAAATAGGCGTGCGTCTGCGACTCGTCTCCGAAGTAATCGTTTATACAATTGGCGATAATAATTATCTTTGTCCTTTTTAGGGTCTCTACATCAAATTTCATCACGGCCACAATGACAAAAAAAAAGATTTGCTGCGTACAAAATTGTTGCTTGTAGTAGCTAAAAGTTAGGTGATGTCTTACAAAACCAGTTTTGCAATATTAGCATTATTTTGGTTCCTAATTAGTACATTTTGGCTAAACGTCAAGGAGCCAAACTAGTTCAGCTACCCTTTTTTTTCAGTGCAATTGAGTACTTAAGTAAGGCGTGAAGAATTAAAAGCGTAACAATCAAACGAACATACTTACTTTAATATTTATAATATTAGTGAACTAATAAGTGCTGCTGGCACTGGCGCGGCGCCGGCGCAGACCTTCACTGCACTATAAATCAAAGGATTAACTACTACCCTCAACTTTACGTTTCGTGACAACTTTGCATGCTCCATACATTTTCAATACAAATCAATTCTCATACAAATATCTGCTCCCACCAGGAATAGAACCCGAGACCTCAATTTATAGTCAGGTTCACTCGGCTATCTGGTCTTAAGATGCTGGTCGTACGAGTATAGGTTTTTTTACATATACTGATCCGTCAACCCCGATCTGACCTGATGAAAAGTGTAGATAAATCCATACTAATATTACAAATGCGAAAGTGTGTTTGTGTGTTTGTCCGTCTTTCACGCCGTAAGCGTAACGGAGCGACGGATCGACTTGATTTTTGGTATAGAGATAGTTTATGGGCCCGAGAGTGACATAGTCTACTTTTTATCCCGGAAAAATGCACAGTTCCCGAGGGAACAGCGCGCGATAACCGAATACCACGCGGGCGGAGCCGCGGGCAAAAGCTAGTAAATAAATATAAATAAATAAATAAATAGATAAATATATACTTAAATACATATTTAACATAGCCCACACAACACAACACCAACACAAGACCCGAGAACAAACATTCGTATTATTCATACAAATATCTGCCCTGGCTGGGATTCGAACCTGAGACCTCAAGCTTCGTAGTCAGCTTTAATCACTTGGCCATCCGATCGTCAATTGTCATCAAGATGAGGTCGAAGGTGCATTCTTACTGTTACTTGTTTTGTACTCCAAGAACAGAATTAAATTTCGTAAACCATTCAAGAATCTCTTGCTTTACGGCGTAGAAACAGCAACACACATATAAAGGGCCTTAAATAAAATATTCAAGAAATTCTGTTATGCAAAGCGGCAAGTAGGTATTTTATGAGAATATCATCTCGAAAATCCTTTTTAATCCTTTGACGTGAGTCGCTGCTTTATACACGTAACAAAGGGATCTAACATCATTCTAACAAAAACATTGAGTTGCCGTTTAACTGGAATGATTTAATCGTTATTTTCTTATTTTGTTTGTATACAGGAGGAAAGATCGAACGCCACATGAATGGCAACTACCTTAAATATTGGTAATAGCACATTCTGTGTAAAGGAGACTTGACACATGATTCTAAAAATTCAAAATGGTCTGCTAATACTGGGACAGACGAAAAAAAAACACTTTTCGTGTTGGTTATTTTCCAATAATGTATGTATGTATTGTAAACCCTTTATTTAAAAAATAATCAAGATAAAAACATAACTTTCAGATAGGTGCACATGTGAATGGCGAATAACCCAAGATTTTATATCAAAAAAAATATTTCGAAGAGGTCTTCGTTTTTTGAAGTCGAAAATACTGACTGAGTCTGAAATATTTGTGACAATTTTTCTCTAAGACTGACATAAGGAACTAACCTTCCCCTTTCTTCCGCAGTGACAGCCCTCCGTGAGCACTGGGATGAAGCAAACGCGCGTGTTCTACAGCGCAAGGCGCAGCTCGACGCCATGCTTGGTGACAGCCAGCGGTACGAGGCGCGCCGGCGCGACGCCGACGCCTGGCTGGCTCGCATGGAGGCGCGGCTCGCGGGCATGGCTCCGCCTGGACACACCGCCGACGTGCTGGAAATGCAGCTGCGAGAGCAAAAGGTAGGCGCTAGGGTAGAGCAATAGGAGCACTCGTCTTTTAGGTCACTATGCTCTTGAGGGGGTAGTCGTGGTTGATCTAAATGTGAACCAACTAAGCGTCCATGAGAGTTTTAATAAACCGAACAATAAGAAGTCCGACTCAATAATAATCCGAAATGGCAAAAATACGAATTCCGATTACTAAAATACCGATTTTCAAAATTCCGAATATCATTACACCGATCAATAATAAATCCCGACTTTTTAACTAAGGCTATGTAGATTAGCCTAAAACAGTATTTACTGTTACTGATTTTCAGCAATGTGACACAGCGGAGCTCCTGTTCCGCGCAGTTTGTCGCAATTCTAACCTAACCTAACCTAAGTATGCAGGTCAATTTATCTAAATTGATTGATTCGAAATTCGAGATTCGAAATCAAGATTCCGATTATTAAAACCGCGAAGTTTAGTTTGCCGAATGTCATATTTCCGAATTAGCGATGTCATTTCGGAAAATTGATAATCGGAATACTGTACTTCGGGCCAATAACATTTCGTGCTTTTCATTCTTCGAAGTTTTAAAAATCGGATATTAAAAAATCGATATATATTGAAATTCGGAAAAATAAATTTCGTGTTTTTAAGTAATCGGAATTATATGTCTCAGGAATTCTGAAAATCGGAGTTTTGAAAATCGGAATTAGCAAATTCGGAATAAAATATTTCGGAGTATTTGGGTGTCCCCCATGACAGTGCGCTGGCGGGGTGCTGACGCCTGGCTGACACATTATCTCGCCACGCCTCGCTGGTGAAAAAGCACCTTAAGCTCCATACATGAGAAACTCGTACCATTCCAATCTTTAGCCGATTGTAGTTTAATAATGTATCTTGGCAGCCTTCGGGCCCATAAATCAACAAATGCAAGTCGCACTTACTGCATTATTTGAATTTCTCGCGAAATCCACGAAAATATCGCCGCGACTCCACCCGCGAATTTGCATAATTGCTGCTGCAAAAGTCTCGCACTATCTTTACTAAGTGCTAACAGCACACGCGCAAATAAACAGAACTTGGCACTGAAACTTGCTGCATTCTCGTTTACTGAAGATAAAAAAAAAATGTTTTTTTTTGGTGCTTTACATAATCAAATCTGTATCAATGAACTAAGCTTAAACTAAGTTTATAATTTTTAACTCTGTACTCTGTTCTGAATACTCAGTTAGTAGGACTCAACCTAACTATACATAAGGTTTAATAAACTCATTGTTGTGTTAACTTTGTAATCGCAAGTTTTTAAATAAGATAACATAATTACTTATGCAGTCTGTATATCTTTGAAACATACTGTAATGTTTTTTTTTTCAATACATTTGCTCGAAAAATTCACTTTCAAAGGATGTATACATGGCTCGTAAGATCATTTTACCACACTAGTGTGATTTTTTTCACAGTTTTTTTTTTAATTCTCCATTATAAAAGTTTACAAGCAAAGAGTTTTAAATGACAAAAATTAAAAATAAATCGAATACGTAGAACAATGTAGAAATATACAAAGCTAAGTAATGAATTTGCAAAATTGATTGTAATTATTATAAACTGTAATTTAATTATATGATACGTATGTAAGGGGGGTGTAAGGGGGCCCAATTTAGATCTTTCGGGCTCCAAGCCAACCTTACCTGCTCGTGGTGCACCCTGCCGAACAACAAACAAGGCTCTGGCGAACCACCCACCCACCAACCCGCACTGGACCAGCGTGGTGGGCTTATGGTCCAAACCCCCTTTCTTATTTTCTTATGAAATGTACAACTCCCCGTCTCGGCCCCCAGTGCCCGGCCGCTCCAGCGACCCCGGCCCTGACGGAGGCTGGACCAGTCCTGGAGCACGGGGTGCGAAGAATCCCCGGGCGAAATCGATCCACCGTCAAACGACCACAGCTAGCAAAATGGACACCGACACACTAAATATACTGACCTACAATGTACGTACCCTTATGAAGGAGGAACGACTAATAGAATTGGAGCACGCCTTGACCCATATAAAGTGGGATATTATGGGTCTTTCGGAGGTGCGTAGGGAGGGCGAAGAGACTGTAGATAGAGAATCGAATGTGTTCTACCACATAGGTACAGCCGGCGGCCTTAATGGGGTTGGCTTCCTCGTAGCAAAGAAGTGGAAGGATCACATCGTAGAGTTCAAAGGATACTCAGACAGAGTGGCAGTCTTAGTGTTTCGCATATCCGAAACGAAGTCACTGACCCTGGTCCAAGCGTACGCACCAACGTCAACGCACAGTGACGACGAGATAGAGGAGTTCTACGATCTCCTTAATAAAGCGTGCGATGAGTACCGAGGAACGTGGACCATGGTACTCGGAGATTTTAACGCTAAAATCGGAACTAGGGGTGAATTGGACGACAACGAAGTACTTGGACCGCATGGGCTGGGCAACCGGAATGAGCGCGGCACCAGTCTGATCCAATTTGCTTTTGGACAACGCATGAGCATCGGCAACTCCTTCTACCTCAAAAAACCGCAACGTCGCTGGACTTGGGTCTCACCGGATGGACGAACAAAAAATGAAATTGATTATGTTCTTTCATCTGGCAGGGATGTAATAAAAGATGTCTCAATCATAAATAAAATATTTTATAGTTCTGACCATAGACCAATTCGAACCAAAGTTACATTTAATTTCAAAATTCAGAGACGAAAAATGTTCAGCAGAAAAATAACAAAATTAGACAAAGACATTCTATACAGTAACCAAGATAAATTTAATTTAGAACTCAGAAACTCTTTTGCCCTTCTTGCCATTGATGGTGATGATCTGCCAGACGCTCAACGACAGTATGACAACATTGCTAAGAGTATCACAAATGCCAGCAAAAAAATAAAACAGGCTAAATTAAAAACCAAGAAACTAACAGAAAAATCACTAAAACTACTAGAACTTAGAGAAACATTTAGAAATAACAATAGTTTGTACAGAGACATTGACAAAAAAGTAAAGCGTAGCATAAGAAAGGACATAAGAAACTACAACACAAAGCTAGTCGAGGTAGCAATAAATAACCAAACGTCTCTGAGAGTTGCTAGGCAAGGAATCACCAGGGAGAAACCTTGGATAAATACTCTAAGAGACGATAGTGGTGTGAAACATTCTAGTAGAGACAAGGTCATACAGATTGCCACAAATTTTTACAAGTCCTTATATTCTGATCCATCTCGCGACACCCATAACTCCAGTTTTGGCTGCTCTAATAATATTCCTTTAGTAACAGGACATGAGGTAAGTTTAGCTCTAAAAAGTATGCCGTACCAGAGAAGTACTGGAGAGGATGGCATCACGACAGAAGCTTTGAGAATAGGCAAAGATATCCTACTACCTTATATTTCCAACCTATTTAACACTATGTTGCAAACTGGCTCAATTCCTCAACTTCTCTGCCATTCTGATATAATATTGTTGCACAAGAAGGGCGACAAAACCGACATAAATAATCATAGGCCCATTAGCTTAGTGTCTCACTTGTACAAACTTTTTACAAAGACCCTCCAGAACCGGATCGGCCCACTACTGGATCAACACCAACCCCCAGAACAGGCTGGTTTCCGACCATCATTCTCTACAACAGACCACCTTCACTCCCTAAACCAGGTGATGGAAAAAGCCAATGAGTTTAATAAGCCCATTTACTTGGCATTTGTTGACTACAGCAAGGCTTTTGACAGCGTTAAGCATAGTGCAATAATATCGGCACTACGTAGTCAACAGATAGAGCCCACCTATGTTGAACTCATTGGCGCAATCTATCGCAAAAGTACAGCAAGCGTAAAACTTCATTCTCCGGGTCCTACTTTTGCGATACAGAGGGGAGTGAAACAGGGTGACCCACTGTCTCCTAAGCTGTTTACCAGCTGTCTCGAAGAGGTTTTTAAGTCATTGGCGGTCTCTTGGCAGAACAAGGGAATTGATGTTGGAGGCAGAATGTTGACTAACCTTCGTTTTGCTGATGACATTGTTCTTTTCTCTACATCGGCAACGGAACTGGAAAATATGCTCCAACAACTGAGCACGGCAAGTCTTGAGGTTGGACTTACGATGAACCGGTTAAAGACACAGTTAATGACGAATAGCGTCAAACGTAGGGTAGCGGTAGATGGGCAGGTAATACAATATGTCGATGAATACACTTACTTGGGCCAGATAGTCTCTTTCGAAAACAGACAAGGCAAAGAAATTGATAAACGCATTGAAAATGCCTGGAGGAGCTACTGGTCCATGAAAGTGCTAATGAAGGGCAAACTTCCTTTAACCCTGAAACGCAAGCTCGTCGATATGTGTATCCTGCCCATCCTAACCTACGGCGCTCAGACCTGGTCTTTGACTGAGGCTCAGAAGTCCAGGCTCAAGATTTGCCAGCGAGCTATGGAGCGGAGTATTCTAGGTGTTCGGAGATCTGATAGAATCAGAAACACTGATCTGCGCTCCAGAACTCAAATTGTCGATGTGGGAATGAAGACCGCCAAATTAAAATGGGACTGGGCGGGACACGTCTGCCGCATGCATCCGGATCGCTGGGCCAAAGTAATCACCGATTGGGTTCCATGCGACGGGCACCGGAGCAGAGGCAGACCTAGGAGGAGATGGCGGGACGACCTGGACCGATTCCAGTCAGATTGGCAAGAGCTGGCCAAGAGTAGAGACGAGTGGAATAAGAAAGGGGAGGCTTTTGCCCTGCAGTGGGACACATTATAAGCTATTTAAAAAAAAAAAAAAAAAAAAAAAATACGTATGAACAATTTTTTTAGGTTTATAACAATGACCCCCGAGGCTTTTGACCGGACAAAAAAATTTCTCTGAAGCTTCAAATATGTAGTTATTTTAAACGTTTTTCGAGAATCTTTTGTGCTTGCAAATTGTAATTCTGCTCGAGGGTAGGTAATAGTGAAGGACCCGCTTCCCTTGTAAATTAAATGAGCTACCCAATCTACATAATTCGCTTTCTTTGGACTATTCTATTTGTTCTATAAATATATAGTCTTAGTTTAGCGAAATACGATGTTGTTAGGGAATGCGCAAAAAGTTTCACTTTATGTCGATGTGTGTTAACGTTGTAAGAAAAGGAAATAATATTCGTAAGGTTTGTTTTTGATTGCAGTTTAGAAACTGTAAAGGACGAAGTAGTAATGTGTAATCCACAGAGTATTATGGGCAAGAAAAGGCAAAATAATAGAGATATTATTTCACAAATATGAAAAGACGCAGATATTATGGAGGTGTCCTATTTTTAGTTGGTATATGTACATATACATAGGTAGTACAAATTAACAACCAAGTAACCTAGTTTTAGTGCTAGTTTAGTCTTAGTTTTAGGTGGAGGTGGTACTTATGGAGCCAAAATAAATCTTTCTTTCATTCTTTCTTTCCTTCTTTCTATATCTAAAGACACTAAGCTATGTCTGTAGATCTATCGGTCTCTTTATCTGTTAATACAGGGTGTCTTTGCCCATGGGGCTCCTCGCGTAACTGCTACTTTAGTTTTGTAACATTTTTAAATATCTTGAATTTACATCATTTATTGAGCCTCAAAGTTTAATCGGTAAATCAGTGTATCAGATATGACGGTGTTATCGCTGTCTCTTGGTACTGGGGCCTTAACTAATTTTTGACATTTATTTGACATCTCTAAGACAAAAATTTATCGATGTGCTGTCAATTTTGTATTGTACCGCATACATTGAAAATTACATTTAATCTGTATGAAGAAAATTAAATTAACAGTGATCATATTTTTAAAAACTTGCAGAACAAAAGGTGCTCAGTTATGAGAATAGCATCGAACCTTAGATTTAAAGCCAGAGACATCCTGTATACTCAAGCGTGTAAATAGATAAGCTAAATCAGATACTACTTTAGTAAATTCATCACCAACAAAGACAATTAGGCATTTAAAATTTGTTTTTCGTTAACAAGCTGTTACTTCATAATCTGAAACAATTTTCTTTCTTTTTGCCACTATCATTACGAACCCAATTAAAGTAATTACCGGTTTACAAAGAAAGCGAGGGCTTACAAAATATCTTGTTACTCGTCTAACAAGTTGAACAAGACGGAAAAAATATAAGCAACGATTTTATGTTTTTGTTTCATCTTTTTTCCTTTGCGTGACCTCGTTATTTGATTTGGATGGAGATCACTAGTCTTGCCGTCATTAGCAATGTTTTTAATTATGTTTCTCATCTTGGGCACAAGGAAGCGTGCGTGTTTACCGTGTAATTTATTGAATTACTAAAATGTTACTTTGCGGAAGTCTATATCAATGAACTAAAAGAATTTCTTTGCTCACCCGCGACCTTATCATAGCTAAGTTTATGCAAAATATGCGTGTTCATGCAGTTCCTCCACCTCCACACTGTGAGAACACACACAAATCACACAAACCCATCTACCACCACCACCACAACACACTGACGCGTTTCAAACTCAACCAGAGCTCATCTTCAGAGCAACACAACCGTACACCGATGACCAGATGTTAGACTCAGATGTTAGATTTGGCATTTGTTTGTCGCATTCTAGCCCCCAAATGCAGAGAGTGATTAGGACGTGGTTACTTTTAATCATAAAATAGTTTAATTGAGATGGTTTAGAGCTTAGTTAAACGTTCTTGAGATTAAAAAATTTGGATTGAAAATGTCTAGAACTTCAGCTGTTGTTACTATATCTATTGTTCAAATAAAATGTTGATAATTAGCGTAGAATGTTTCAGACTTATCTCCTGTTAGATATTTATAAGGATTAATTAAAAGAGAATTAACCAACGTTTATTTTATTAAGTAAAAATAGGTGTAATTCAAGTCTAGTAGAACTGAGAACTTAATTAAATTCTTGCCTCATCGACTACCCCTTCACACTAAAGCTCGGATGGAACGTTGTTTAAGTAAGTTAGTCTTTCGCGGTCTGACTCAAAAATATGTTTTAGTTACAACTTTGTTTAAAATGCAATGTTCTTACTTGATCAAGAAAGTATATTGGATTTTAAAACTTATATTTTGATAAACGGTAAACACTTTTCGAAGTTCACCTTTAGTTTTAGTCACAGTTAATATAAATATTATTATGTGGTAAATGCTTTACCATTTCTAAGCGACTTTAAAAAGGCAATTTTTAAACAAGTTCCTATCAAATGAATATGTCGCTAAAGTCGAACTTTCAAGTTGACAGACACGTCTTTTGGCATTATTGTTTTATGACATGCAAACGATTATCAACTTTAGGGTGGTAGACCACATATTTGGCTGAAAGTACTAAAACAATTACTTTGCTCACCCGTGATATTGTGATAGCTACGTCTATGCAAGAAATGTGTGTTGCTCCGCAGATGAGCTCTGGTTGAGTTCGAACACCTCAGTAGAGTGTGAAGGTGAAGAAACTGCAAGAACACACATTTCTTTCATAGACGTAATTACCGGCATCCGTTTATTTCGCAACTAATGTTTGGCAACCTGATTCATTTCGCAACTTTTCATTTCGCAAACTCTAAAACTGTAAATATTTCAGGATTTTTTCAGGGCCATCGTGTAGAAGCCCCTAGGTTAACCCTTTGGGTTAAGTCAGTTTTATAAAAATCCTGAAATATTAACAGTTTCAGAAATATAAAAAAGTTGCGAAATGAAAAGTTGCGAAATTAATCAGGTTGCCAAACATTACTTGCGAAACATTAGTGAACCGTAATTACCATTAAGTAGCGGGTGAGCAAAGTAATTGTTTTACTTCATTGATTTGGACCTCTGCAAATTAACGCCTGATTCAATAAATTATGCAGAAGTATTATTCGATTGTAATGATATAGTCCCGTTTAAATCCCGTTCTATGAAGTCTAACCTAAACTTCCCTGTTCCAGTCGTTTGAATCCCGTTCTATGAACCTTAACCTCCTTGTTCCAGTCGTTTGAATCCCGTTCTATGAAGTCTAACCTTAACCTCCTTGTTCCAGTCGTTTGAATCCCGTTCTATGAAGTCTAACCTAAACCTTGTTCCAGTCGTTCCACGCAGAGGTGCACCAGTACAAGCATCAGATCGAGCTGTTCGGGCAGCTGACGCAGCGGCTCATAGCGGTGTACCGGAACGACGACACCTCACGCATCAAACGGGCCACGGAGTCCATCAACCATCGGTACAGCGAGCTGAATAACAGGTCAGTACAGATTCTGCTCCAGGGGACCCATTGGAGATAAGTAGCGGCTCATATAAATAGAAGTATAGTAATGACACTTCACTTATCAAGCGAGCCAGAGACCATCAACCATCGAATCACTGCTAAAAAAGTAGGTTAGGTTACGACTGCGACACCAGCAGAAACGAATCACTGCTGCACTGCTAGAAAATACTTTCTATGAATTGTAATTAGTAAGATTTAAAAATAATTAAAATACCTGAAATGATGAAAGACGTTCTATGAAGTAAATGTATACAAAGTAACGTTTTTATTAATTTTAATAAAAAATATGTATTTATTAATTAGAAAAATTACTAAATATAAATCCTAATTAAATAAAACAAAAATGTCAAATTAAATAAAAAACAAATCAAACCACAAATAAATACAAATAGTCGAAAGAAACCAAACAATGTCAAATTAAATTAAATTAAACACACGTCAAAACAATAAATATAATAAAATCAACTTAAACCTATAACACAAAGTAGGTACAAACTAAGACCTACACTACAAAAATTTAAAAATCTTTGATTAAAAAATCTAATCGTTCGATGTGATGAATTATCGATGAAATAAAAATACGTGAATCTTTGACTTCGAACTGATTCGATAAAAAGTTTGTCGATGTATCAAAGGTAAACCCATTACAACTAATTGCGCTACTGTGAGTCACCATGGCGAGAATTTTAAAACGTGAATTAAAAAATGTGTTGTCCATTATAAATTTTAGTGCAGGGAATATAAAAAAATAAACTCTGCTCTGTGACACGAAACTCTCCGAATGCAATATTTTATACGCTGTATTTTTTGCAGCGACCAGAAAACACATACAGTCCGCTTCATATTTAACTAACTACATTATTGCTTGGACGCTAGCCCAAAGCAAATTCTTCAAGAAATTGCATTTTTGCATTGAATTTTTTTAACTTTTTGAGAAAGTGAGATTCTAGCAAGAAAAATTTCAAAACACAAGCTTGCTCAAACATGCAAAATCTCGTAGTATTTTATAGATATCGGAATCAATGACATTTTGTCGTTGTCGTATCTAATCATCATCATCACCATATCAGCTCTAGGACGTCCACTGTAGGACATAGGCCTCTCCTGTAGACCTCCAGGTTTCGGTTGGAAGCAGCTTGCATTTACCATGAACTCGTGGCTTTAACCGGGTCATCCGTATCTCACAGTTTTACCTCGTTGAGTTTCTTACCGGATTCTTCTCAACAGAGGTTTTTCCGAACTGGTGGTAGTTTTTTTTTGACATTCATAAGTGCGTGTCATATCCTAAATTGAGTAATAGTTATTTGTGTCACAAGGGAGCAAAATGGTGTATTTACCGGCGAGGGCGTACATTGAATCCAGAATGTAGCGAAGGATTCTAATGTAGAATCCTGAGCGTAATGAATTCAAGTGTTAACGCCCAAGATGAAAATAATTTTGCTCCTGAGTGGCTCATACAACTTTTCACACCGAGCATTAAGAAACTCGAACGAAACATTATTAAAGAACAACCAGCATAGAAAATGGCATGGCTTTACAATTATCAACTTCAAAAAATTTCATTTGCAATAAAACACTTAGAAAAGCCTTGAACAGAAAAGTTGCACTTTGCTCCCTCTCGTCAGGGAGGAAAAGTTACTTTTCTGAAGGAGAGGTTTGAAAAGATATTTTGACTTTGAATTACTTAGTGTAAGTTGAGGAACACTAGTAGCAAATAATTATTTTATTTCAAACACTTGTACTAGGTGAGACAATACCGAAACAATAACTCAACTACGCTGTTAAATTACACCGACAAACAGTACCGTGCTCCGTGAGGCGTGCGGTTGGTGCGGCCGCGGTGCGACGCCAGCATGCACCGTAAAGTTAATTAAGAACGGTAAAACCACGACCTACGCCAGCCTAGCACGACACATGCCGTTTCTCGTTTGGCGTTCACTGCCTTCCTTTTACAAAGTCTGTTGAACGTATTTTCTGACAAATGGGAGAATACGTGTGCTAGCCGACCTGATTAGTTCAGTCAGCACCGGTTCTATGTTACGATTGCTGAATCCGAATGTGAATCTTGCTGTGTTGGTCGTAAAGTTGAATGTTCTACCTAACATCTAAAATAAAACATTGAATTATTGAATGGAAATGCAAGAACACGCTATGTCAGCAGCGCGGTATAAATACATTTTATAATGGATGCATTAAACATGCGAAAACAACATTATAATGGCGAATAACTCTTGCGTTCCGATGAGTAAATTGTTTATTTACCATTAAGATTCATTAAGCCTACTTCATTAGGTTTGTTACAGAAATCAATCTCTTCACAAACATAACGCCACCTATGAGCCACACTATTCAACTAAAAGTACTAACTAACGCCATCTATGAAGCGTCGCGTGCTACTACGACGATGGTTCTCGTTGTTATTATACTTGTAACGACATCTAGTGAAAACTGACTACAATCTAAAGACTTGGAGCGTCACTTGAAATTCGTTAGTCGTTTCATACTGCAGCTAGCGCCATCTATTAGATGCTGTAGATATTTTTATGTCCTGTCTGACACCACATGGTTCATGACAAACTTTGTTTTCACTGCCATCTACATTCTGTACTATAGGTAGTTTTAAGAAAGAAACTGAAAAGTTTAATGGTTTACTTTCGTTTTATTACCATGTTTGTTATAAATTTGATTCTTATGATTAATCCTATCTATTCATTTATGCCATAAAAGTATGGGGTGTGATGTTTTGTATTTTAGTCGCTTCGGTCCGCTGGTGTAGCAAGTGTATTTTCAAAAATCTTTGAATGCAGTTTTGCTTCTTTTTTATTAATGACATGTTTTCTTACGGTACGTTATCATCATTTAGACTTTTTTCTAAGCGACGTTAATAAATTCCACCCTGTATTATTTAACCTGTTCTTGAAGCATGTTTGGCGATTGCTAATGTTCTCTTTTTTTCCACAGCATCATAGCGCGAGGCAAAGCTTTGCACTCAGCAGTTTCGTCACTCCAGAACTTCGACCGTTCGCTGGAGAAATTCGTCGCGTGGCTCAGCGAGGCGGAGTCTTTGCTGGATGCTGCTGAGAGAGACCCTCATCTACTCAAGGTATGTTCTGGTACCTCTACTTCACGTTAAAATAAGTTTTGTTTTGAATGATGCACTTAACATCTAAAGTCTTTTCCTGGCGGTACTATTTGTTAAGTAGATGTCAGCGTTAACATTCAATATTCATTCACGTGACAAGTTAATTAGATTACAGAACTGAATAAAATTTCACTCGACTCAGCTTGGAAAAAAAATGTACAGTTTGTTGACTTAAATTATACAAGTTGCAACTGCACTGTGTCATAAGTAAGAAAGTTTAGTGGCGACATCTATCAAAAATTTCCCAACACCTTTGTTACGCGACTTTAGCGTTCAGAACTTTGTCCACAGAGGGCACTGAAATGAAATTTCAGAACGATAATTACATGGCTTGACAAGAAATGTACAGTTCGTTGACTTCAATTATACAAGTTGCAACTGCACCGTGTCATAAGTAGGAAAGTTGAGTGGCGACATCTATCAAAATTTTCCTAACACCTTTGTTACGCGACTTAAGCGTTCAGAACTTTATCCACAGAGGGCGCTGAAATGAAATTTCAGAACGATAATTACATGGCTTGACTTTCTCAGGTTTTTTATAGCGCCATCTCTTGATATTGCACTGAATTAGTTAGTTTACTAAGGCTGAAATGTAGTTGTAAACACCCTGCATAGACGGTTTGATATTTTGCGAAACTATTTGAGGGTGTTTTTGCTAGGAAAATATCGAGGGCAGCACTGAACGGTCGCGATATAGTTTGCCATTTTATGGTAAACTTTTTAGCTGTTGCCTGCGGCTCTGTCTGTGAATATTGGTTTGTCGCTATCTATTATAATTCTATCTAGCATACTATTAAAAAGTGAGGAACTAAATCAGGTAAAAGTTATATTTTTCTCCGATGTGTTAGTAGGCTTCCCACGCAGTTCCGATGCAGTTCTTTTGAAATAGCCCATAATTAGTTGCCTAGTCCAGGCAAGAATATTCTACCTTAAATTCTATTATTCCTAATGTACCTCGTCATGCAATTCTTTATCTTTTTCCAATAAATATGTATAATTTACTTATTTTACTGACTCATATTTTTAAACGGCTACACATTTTTTTTTCCAAGTCCCCCGGATTCCTTGAAACGCAATTACACATTGTCTTTCTTTATCGTGTCGGACAATATTTTAAAACAATGTTAAAACACACACGTCTCCTGGAAACGTACACGTCCGGTCCCATTTTGGGCGCCAGTATATTGCCCAAGTTTAGGGACCGATTCTTCCGCACCCGGCGCCAAGTTTTTACGTTATTTTGTTCATAGGAATATTTAAATAAGTTTTTGGGCGAAACAAAATTTATGATCATGAGCATGGCAGGCAATATTGTTATTTGGTTTCGTACTAGCTATTGCCCGCGACTTAATTTCCGAAGAATTCGTTTATCGCTGTTTCTCGGGAAGTGTACAATTTTTCGGAATAAAACTAAATAAATAAAAATAAATTGATTCAGTGGTGTAAGCATGAAGATATTTCTGCATTTAGAAACAGGATGGAACTCATAAGAGACACCGGTGTTCCAGAATTAAATCGGAATTAAAATGTTTATTGTGTAAGTTAAAAGACTATTAAATACCATCAGAGCTTTCGAAAAGACCAAAATTGCTAATAAAAATGCGCTGCAAGAAATTTGTCAAAAAGCCATTTTTTTAGGACAAAATACGTGGTTAATACGATTCTCGCGTTAAAAAACGTTATGTTAACTTGAATTAGGACCTCGGGTAAAGAAACTGCAGCAGTGATTGTTTTTTTTTTTTTTTTTATTCGAGTGAGGTGGAGAATTAATGCTCATAGAATACTGCCGAGCCGGTCTTACGATATAAAGATAAGATAAGATAATGCTTTATTTACCAAAATAGATTACACAGTCATAAAGATATACAATACTTAATATTAATTAGGAACTAAAGTTAACTGTGGTTACACACTAGTCGAGCCTGTATCGTGTGAGAATTACCAGATTAACTACAATATTCGATTTTACAGAGCAGAGCGATGCACAATCGCGATATTGCCTCTTAACTCAACAATATTTAAAAGTATAACTAAAAAGCTAGAACTGCATGTGTGGGTGTGTGTGTGTGGGATATACACTTTGAAAGTGCTTAAATAATGGAGAAAGCTTTGAGTACCTATTGAAAATATTCTGAATTTATTTTTCGGAGCTTTGTAATTTTCCCGTACCTATATACAAATGCATTCGCGCATGAGTGAATAACTTGTTATGTATATAATTTTTGTGTATAGTTATTTGCATTTAGTCGTCAAGATAGCAAAACAAAAGTTGACAATAACGCGAAGTTGAGGCGAAAGTTGACGGGACTGTAAAGAACGCTTTGTGTAACTTCGCTCGCGAAGTTTCATAATTCTAACATCCATTCGGAAAGTTTGTTTGTTGTGGAAGTGTGTTTAGTTTTCGCCCCATTTTATACAAACATCCCGAACGTCCTACATATCTTTTATAGAACTAGAGCAAGTTTTTTTTCTTTCCTGAATAAAATGTCTAAAAAGGTAACTTAAAATTAAATACGTCTCACGTCAAATTAGTTTTTACCTTCTAGGAAAACCTTCTTCAGGCTTCTAGGAATGTCATTTAGTTTTTGATAAAAACCAATAGGCATAACACTATTAACTAGCATAAAGGACCCATACGCAATTGAATCAATAATATATAGGTACACGTTAGTTTCTATACGCGTTAATACTTACGAGTATACGTATTAGAATAACGCACCCACATACGAGAAAAAATAATTAAAAATAATGTAATTTGAATACTATTTGTGACAGAAATAAGATATTATTGCATGGAATTCGTTTTTACCATCATTTGACATAGAGCCTTGAAATTGACCAATTGTGGTTAAATTTAAGTTCTTACTTTTATATTATGTCGGGGTCGGCAGCGTTATGATAAATGTATATATAAGTATAGTACAGTCAACTACAAAGAGATTTGATTAAAGTTACAATAATTCTATAAGTATGTATACACGGCCTTTATGTTAAGCTAATAAAATAGTTTTTATATATTTTATTACTGAGGCGGTCTCGATCTCTTTCTGGTTGACTGTGCCAGATGAAATTAAAAAGCTGTCCTCCTTTTTTGTACCCAAAAACTCCTGTGTACTGAATAAACTTAGGAAGAAGTAGTTCTTTGAAATTTCCTTTCATTTTCCTAACTCGCCTTTTAAAATTACTGGACCGAAGTTAAGCCGGCAAGTCTTCAAAGGCTTCAGATAATACTTGAATAAAATAGTTTCTTAATTTAAATTTTGATGTAAAAGAAAGTTAAAAATATTGAATGAAGCAATTTCAAATAGTAAAAGTATCAATGAAGTAAAGATAAATAAAGTTATGAGTAAATTTCAACGTTATTTTGCTACTTAAAACCAATGAAATTTTTTCCAGTCAGTTGTTTTGTATATTTTTTCTTAAATATTCTGTGTAGGCAATTAAATGTGTCTGTATATTGCCACAATATGAATATTTAAATAGGTTGTACTTACATTTAAAAAAAATCTCATATTGATTTATATTATATTCTTTTTTTTACAGGTAAGTCAGACATTTGCTTTCAAATAAATCGCAGTACAACGATCGACATTTCGGTAAGTCAGCAATTAGTAACATTAATATTTTTTTGTATGCCATACAAAAGTCTAGTTGAGCCTGTTTCATCAATTAATGGGTACGCTTGCTGTAGGACTATGGAGGGTCTCGGTGCGTGCAGCCAATGGCTCATACATTATGCGCATACCGGGATCGAACCCGTCGCGCCGGCACCTGACTGCTTTTATTAATTTTTGTTCATACATATTAAGGGACACCGTGTAAGGAAAATTGGGATATTTGGGTTGTTCGCTGGTATAGTTTAATTTAAGACTTATTTTGCAGTTTAATCGGAGTTTTTAAGGACTACACACACACACACACACTCGTTCATACAAACTTTCACATTTATAATATTAGTGGGCTCTAGTCAATCTGTATTTTTAACCCCCGACGCAAAAAGAGGGGTGTTATAAGTTTAACCGCTATGTGTGTCTGTCTGTGGCTTCGTAGCTCTTAAACGGGTAAACCGATTTGAATGCGGTTTTTTTATTTGAAAGCAGAGATTTTAGCAATGGTTCTTAGACATGTTTTATCAAAATCGGTTCAGCCGTTTTTGAGATATTGAACTTTATAGTGAAAATGTCGGGGGTTTTCCAACATTTCGTTGGTTAGGTTATATAAGTTTGTGATACACATAACTTTTCATTGGGAAATCGAGAGACTGAGACATCTTATCAGGCGATAAATTAGACTATAGTCTAAGACCCAGTGTGTTGCGACTGATGGCCTATGGCTCTGAAATGTGGTCCTTGACTGTTGGCCTCTTAGCGAGGTTCAGAGTCACGCAACGAGCTAGGAAAGAGCTATGCTCAGTATTTTTGCGCGATAGCGTGATAATACAAAAACTTGCCGAAGAACTAAAGCCACCAACAGCTTGGAAAACATGCAAGGTGAAGTGGCAATGGGCAGCCCACATCACTCGAAGATCAGATAATCGTTGGAGGAAAAGTCTTTGAGTTGCGACCACGAATCTGACTGCATACGAAGCGTTGGCAAACTTTCTACTAGGTTTACTGACGATATCGCGAGATTTGCGGACCTGGGTATGCAAGTCGCGAGTTGTCATTCATTACGTTCTAAGGGGCTTTCTTTTTCAGCTGATGATGATAAAGAAATGGCATATGGGTATGGGCATGGGCAGGCCACATCGCTCGAAGAACAGATAACCGTTGGGGGAGAAAAGTCCTCGAGCGGCGACCACGAACCGGAAGACGAAGCGTTGGCAGGCCTCCAACCAGGTGGACTGACGACATCGTGAGAGTAGCGTGGACGCGAGTGGCGAGTTGTCGTTTACTGTGGCTTTCTAAGGGGGAGGCCTTTGTCCAGCAGTGGACGTCTTCCGGCTGATGATGATGATAACATTATGCTCGTTTCTTCCGGATCGATATTTGCAGGTTACGTACCCGTTACAGCCACAAACGTCACGCTGACAACGCACCATTTTGCGACCAAAGTGAATGTCAACATCTCTACCACTCAACAAAAGAAGCGCGATATTTTAATTAGAGAATGCCTGCCAAGAAATAATTCCGAGCGAGCTGGTTGACATAAAGGGTCCAATAATAATAAGGGGCCAAATTGCTGTCTGCCCCACCATCGAACCTCACGCCCTTCCTTTTGTGAGGGCCCCTTCAATTTTTCCGAGTATTCGTTCGTAGCAATTAATGCTTTGTTAGATTTTTGATGCTGTTTCGGTGTGCAGAAGCAGTGAATTAATTGTTATTTTTACAAGCTTTTGTTTACTTAGTTTCACCTGTCTCGTTGTCTCTGTCTGTAATGAAATCTTGCAAGTTAAATTTCACCAACTTTCAGTTTTCACCAGTTTTCAGTTTCAGATTGACTTGAAATTTGGAATACTTATGTAAATTGCGTGACAATACAATAAGTAATCTAGTAGTGACATCCTGGTAGTCCAGCCAAGATTGTCTCCGCAGGACGGAACTCTTCAACGGTTAATAGCATCGACTTGAAATTTGGTATGCAAATGAAGTTTGAATGACAATGCAAGTAAAGTCAAACCGTCAGCAAAAAAAAAGCTTGTATTAAAAATGTTTTTTTTATGGTTATGTATGGGTTGGATTCGTTCGATCAAAACTACAACAATAACACAAATATACAGGATGTATCCAATCATGGGGCTTTAAAGGCAAGATTTGATTCTTCTCGCGTAACTCTCCTACTTTTGTTCTTCAACTTTTAAAAAACATGTTCAGTATGCTATGCTATAAAGCTGTACAATGCTTGTTATGACAGCTAATTGATAAATGTTTTGTCCTAAAGACGTAACAAATGTCGAATTATTTTAAGGTCCACATATTATGTAGGTCATTGGTACATCGTGAGGAAACCTGCACTAACCTGTCAAGCAATTCAATGGTGCGTGTGAAGTTCCCAATCCGCACTGGGCCCGCGTGGGAACTATGGCCCAAGCCCTCTTGTTCTGAGAGGAGGCCTGTACTTACCCAGCAGTGGGACGTATATAGGCTGGGATGGATTATGTAGGTGCCAAAGAAATTTTGTCCTCGTACCTACAATGAATACGAGTTGTAAAAGCCCTGGTGATCTATGGCCTCACAAGCAGAGGGTCGTGGGTTCAACCTCCAGCTCGCACTGCTGAGTTTTTCAAAATTCATATGGCATTTGTAATTTACCACGAGCTTTACGGTGAAGGAAAACATCGTGAGCAAACCTGCACAACATGCAAAGCAATTCAATGGTGTGTGTGAAGTTCCGATCCGCACTGGGCCCGCGTGGGAACTACGGCCCAAGCCCTCTCACTCTGAGAGGAGGCCTGTGCCCAGCAGTGGGATGTATATAGGCTGGGATGACGATGATGGTGACCACGAGTACCTCGCACCAACGCCGCCATGTCCGATACACTGATTTAAAGTTTTCGACAATCCCAATTGTACAATGCCCGTACCTACTATTCAAAA
Source organism: Choristoneura fumiferana (assembly GCF_025370935.1). Taxonomy (NCBI): domain Eukaryota; kingdom Metazoa; phylum Arthropoda; class Insecta; order Lepidoptera; family Tortricidae; genus Choristoneura; species Choristoneura fumiferana. The sequence goes on from NC_133491.1 coordinate 506,343, forward strand.
AAAGAGGTCCACTATAGGGTTCATGAAATGAAACTCCTTAAAGCTTACATTCTGTTGCAGAGTATATTTAAATCTTCTTCATTCTCATTCTTCTATAACCAAACGATAATCTAATCTAATCTAATCTATTGTATCTAATTCGATCCCAGTGACATCTGTCGGATTTTAAATTAACTAAATACTCCGTGAACACCAATTGATTGGAAACCGCGGAAGCTTAAAACATAAATCGAAGTTTAGAAACAGAGCAAGCTTAATGTGCAAGAGCTGGACACCTGTCAACTACATTAAACCTAGGTTTAGTTTGCTGGTTACCTAACTCGGGCTAAACTGTCGTTAGTGAGGTGTTCTTGAATCATGGGGTAAGTTCCTCACGTAATGACGTTTGCGTTAACCGGATGAAACGATATGCAAGTTCATTGCATTATGCATTAATATTATTATTAACTAGCTGGTGTCCACGGCTTTTCCCCCGTTGTAATATTTCTAAATTTCCTCTCAACCTCCAACCCTTCTTCAAACCTTCTCCTGACAAAACCGAAAACAATAAAAAAAAAAGATATCGGTCTAGCCGTTCCTGAGTTTTGCGCGTAGCAACAAATTTTACGTTTAATTTTTAATTATATAGAAAGAATGTGCAATCAAGTGCAATAATAATATTAACATCTACATACCTATGTACTAGACTGCATCTTTCTTACATCAAAATGGCGCACAAAATTAGTTCACAGCGCGGTTTTGTGAACAGTTCACTATAGTTTGTTGACGTCCGTGACAGGGGTTGTGTCAAAAGTAAAATTGATGATTGATGCGCCACGCGTTTTATTCTAAACAGCCAGCCTTGTGCCGTAAGGTACATAGATGTCGATGAATAATAATCACCTTTAGAATGAGTTTAGAATGAAACCGACACAATTCGAAATATTCACATTTCTAAAATAAACTTTGTATAAAAAAAAACATGATTGAGTTTTAAAATGAGAACATTTTGAATTGTGTCGGTTTCGTTCTAAAGGAGCGTGTATCTATTCGAACCACCTAGAAATATGTTCTCAACCCGAGCTCATCTTCAGAGCAACACAACCGTACACCATACTACCAGATGGTAGACTAACACAAGACCGATGTCTAACATCTGGTAGTATGGTGAACGGTTGTGTTGCTCTGAAGATGAGCTCTGGTTGAGTTCGAAACGCGTCAGTGAATTGAGGTAGTGGTTATAGACGGGTTTGTGTGATTTGCGTGTGTTCTTACAGTGTGGAGACATGAAAACGCATATCTTGCATAAACTTAGCTATCATAAGGACGCGGGTGAGCAAGGAAGTCCTTTTAGTTCATTGATATGGACCTCCGCAAAGTAACGCCTGATTCAATAAATTATTTTCTTCAACCATTTCGTAAAATTATCTCTAAATTATAATCTCAACTTAAGTCTTTGTTTCTTTGTAAAAAAATCAGCATTAATATCTCGTTAGGTTTTAGTTAGTGCAGTGTATTGCGTTAAAACCTTTGTTCTACTATGTAAGGTGTTTCATTTACTAGATTTATTGTTTTGAGCGGAAAACAGTTCGTTTGTTGTGTTTACATTGTTATGTTAATATGGAGCTTAGGTAATGTAAGTAAACTGCATGAGTCTAAATAATGTAACTACCTGTGTTGTGAATAAAAAACATCGTATAACACCATCGCCCAAGAACGGGTAGAGTGGAGGACATGGGGGAAGGCCTTTGCCCAGCAGTGGGACACCTCTACAGGCTTCTAAATAATAATAATAACACCATATGTACTACCTATCACATGTTTTCTATATAAATAAATAAATATAATGGGACACTTGACACCAATTGACCTATACTAGTCCTAAACTAAGCAAAGCTTGTACTATAGATACTAGGCAACGGATAAACATACTTATATAAATAAATACATACTTAAATACATATTAACATCCAAGACCCGAGATCAAGCATTCGTATTATTCACACAAATGTCTGCCCCGGCCGGGAATTGAACCCAGGACCTCAAGCTTCGTCGTCAGGTTCTCTAACCACTTGGCCATCGGTACCCTTAGTGTAAGTGTTCGGTTACAAAATACGTCTCGATCGCGTTAGCGTTAAAATCTCAATTTATATGGAAACACGAACAGCGCCTCTAGCGGAACGTTTGCGTTGTTCGTGTTTGCATACAAATTGAGATTTTAACGCGAACGCGATCGAGACGTATTTGGTAACCGGCAACTTACACTAAGGGCACAGGTCGTCAACAGTAAGTGAATAACGTTGTTGATTTGACGACCGAATAGCTGATGTGATGAAGCTTGAGGCCCCAAGCTCGATCCCCGGTCGCGGTAGATATTCGTCTACAGACCTTTCTTTCATCACCTTAAATCTTCCTCAAAAGTACAAAGAAAAAATGTATGTATGTAGTTCCAGTACCGACTAAAAGAAAGAAAGAAAGAAAGAAAACATTATATTCGTGACAAACAATGGATAAAAAAGTAAAGAATAATATAATAGTAGATTATTGTCGTGGCCTGGAAGTAGGCAATTGCTGGCTGAGTATGAGTATTAAACGGACGAGCTTGCGAGTCCGTTGAACTAATACGAAGCCAGCAATTGCTATTCCAGCCGAGACTAATATAAAGCTTTTCTCAAAAATGGTGAATAATTCTGAAATAGAATAAACTTTTTCTCAAAATATATTATAAAACCAATTTTAACTTCAACATTTTTCTTATGCTTTCCCGCCATTGTTCATTAAAAATAAACTGCAGGTGTATTTTTCCACCGAAAACACCACAAGCTATTTCAGACCCAATAGAAAAAGTCCGGAGTTCCAACAAAATATCTGATACCGGCCCTTAGACTTGGCTGCATACGACTTGTGCCAACATTTCCATGGCCTTTTTAACTTTAAAAAAAAATGCCTGCAATCTTTTTAACTTTTTAATTTTTGATATGTAAAGAATAATGTCAACTTTTACGGACATTTTTGAGAAAAATATATTTTTATGTAGGTATGTCACGAAACACACACAACTACAGGACAATAAGGACAATGGAGTCATATGAAGTTGTTGACGGGTTGAAATTGTGGCTTTAAGTTCCACAGTTAAATAAAGACTTATTTTTATTTTGATTTAAACACATTTTTATAACTGAATCTTATTTGCGATAAAAGAACTGCGTTCAGCTTTGTAGGTATATTACCTCCAGGTGTATATACATAACTATTGATATAAATCCCCATGCAAAGAACCCGGGGTCCTTCTAGATGTGATTCAATACAAGCCGAAAGTTCCATCTCGAACGGAATCAAATCTATATCCGGCTCTTTTGTCCGGGAAGTAATTACGATCCGGGCCGGATTGATGCCGGACGGTTAATCAGTTCATACATCAGGTGTAGTTAATTTGAAGGCGTGTTGATGTACTCCGTCGGGTTCAATTGATTGGCGAACTGAATGGGTTTTATTACATGATGTGTAAGAGTGCGTTGTGCAGAGTGGGAAATGGATATAAGGATGTGAGATTTTACAAGCTTTTTTATTTGAAATGTAGGTACAAGTCAAGGCACGTACAAAGAGCTCTGGGTGGCTAGTGGAGGGGATACGTTTGCGCATCTGTCAACTATAATAACAAGCCAATGGCGTGACGGCCGCGTGCGCGCTCCTACGCCCCCTTCCGCGTCCCCCACTGCTTTGCTGCCAATTTGGTCCGTATTTCGCTCACTGCGCAAGTATATAACCAGGAGCTCTTTTTACATGCGTTGATTTGTACGCAAGTAATTCAGGGCATTTTTTTTAAATATAAAATGGAGCACTAGTCCGCTATCAGTTAAAAAACAAAAAAAAGTATTAAATGTATATAAAAACTTACGTAACAATGTTATATATTTAGTCCCAAATGTGATGAAAAACATTTTATGTCATACGGGCGGTACTGGAATTACGAACATTGACTCAATAAATCCTTCATCTGAATTCGGTCTTTTAGACTTTCGTTTATAATTAGGTACTCATGTCCCTGAAGACATACTGTACTATTACTTTATGTTTCTTCAATATACGTTAGCTGTTACCCGCTTATCGGTGTCCTATTACAAACACCACACCACATGCTAAGGCGTTTCAAACTCTATTTAGACGATTTTATTCTACTTTATTTCCAGCTAAACTCAGCTCTCGACCGTTCCCATACAAAAAAATGACGTAAGTATACGTCATCTTTGCTGTATCTCCAAGAAATACAAATTTGAAGTCCGCTTCAGTGATAATCTGCGCATCTGTCAATCATTTAGTCTCGATACTCTACATATATATGCAGAAAAACCTTTCATCTCGAAACACATTCCAAACTTTCCTCAAACCAATCGATATAATTTGTAAGGCGGCCAGCATCCGATATCTCCGTAAAGGAATTAAATCCCCGTTTTTCTTGGCTCCCCTTTGATCTCCGAAAGCGTTGGCCTTTCCAGGCTCAAAGCCAGCGGCTGGCAATGTAAATTATTTGCTGTGGAATCATAGGGATCGCGTTTTTTAAAAAAAAATATTGATAAAGGGAAGACTGCAGCAAAAAATAACATGTGATATCTAAATTTAGACAACTCAAAAGCCAAAACAGTATTGTATTGTATTGTAAAACTCTTTATTGTACATAAAAACACATGAAAATAACAGAACACAGGATAATAAGATGTACAAAGGCGATCTTATCCCTTACAGGGATCTCTTCCAGTATCAGTTACAGTTAGTGATAGTGACCCATTTGCGAGTTCGCATGTTACTCTCAAGAAATTAGTCAGGCGACATTTATTTGTATAGTGTTTTTATCAACCTTTCACCAAACCCAGTTTAGTTGATTTTTAATTTATTTAAGTACTCCTATTAGTTTTAAATAACTCTTAGTACCTATGAATATTTATGAACCTCGAGGTCTTTATATTGTTTTTGGTTTACTTGTATACTCATTAATGTATGACTGTATGTGTTCTTAAAATAAATAAATAAATAATAAATAAACAGTTTCCACTTATGGTTGCTCAGACAAGAAATACTAATATATGTAATTAAACTAAAGTTATATTAGCATCTTGATGGAAGTATCAGATCACCTTCTTCTTCTTTCTTCTTTAACTTAAGAGTTATACTCTTGTCGGTGGAGTATACTCCACACATCCCTCCTCTGAGCCATCCTCTTAACCTCTTGATACGACGCTACGCCGACTTTCTCCCTTATCTGATCGATGTAGCTGCGCCTTTTCGACCTTTTCCTCTCTCAATTCTTCCGCCCGGCTGGGAGACCGTCGTCGTGTGGGACTCCCGGAGCAGAAGACCCCGGCCTACCCACTATAAACTCCAGGAATTTCTCGCCTCGCCACCATAGCTCAGGGCCACAGGATTGTGCTTCCTTCTGCACCAACTTATAGCTGCGAAAGGTCACCTCTTTATCTCTTAAATCGATCTTTCCTAAAACCTTTTTGAAGAAGTCATCGTGTCGTATTAAATGCCGATCATATTCCTGCGTCTAGCATCTATAGTGTTCAGGATTGTTCTCGGTTCTTCAACCATTCTCAAGACTTCCTCATTGGTCTTCCTTTCCATCCAACTTATGCCTCGTGAAAGAGCACCACTTTATAGTTTAAATAGTAATTCACTAAAACCTTTCTGTAAAGTAGGTTCTTATCTTGATTAATCCTTATTGAGGTATCCTACCCATGTACTTGTAGCTTTCAGCTAGGATTTATATAAAACAAGATATTTAAAAGTCATCAAGAATCTAGTATAATTAAAGAGCTGGCTAATTAAGTGTCTAGCCACGCGAAGTGTAGAATTCCGTACAAACATCTCATAAAATAAAGTTTTGATGGAATATTACTTGTTAAGCTGCTGTTGTATTTTTTTTATATTTCATGCTACTTCTTGAAAGACATCTCCAACGATATCCCAATGTCACTAGACTAGAAAAAAAAACATCACCACTTTTCATGTAGGGAAGATACCCTAGAATATTAATTTATTAAGTTTTATTATAAATCATCATCATCATCATTCCAGCCTATATATGTCCCACTGCAGGGCAGAGGCCTCCTCTCAGAACAAGAGGGCTTGGGCCATAAGTTCCCACGCGGGCCCAGTGCGGATTGGGAACTTCACACGCACCATTGAATTGCTTCGCAGAAGCCGTGGTGGCTTAGTGGTTTGACCTATCGCCTCTCAAGCAGAGGGTCGTGGGTTCAAACCCCGGCTCGCACCTCTGAGTTTTTCGAAATTCATGTGCGGAATTACATTTGAAATTTACCACGAGCTTTGCGGTGAAGGAAAACATCGTGAGGAAACCTGCACAAACCTGCGAAGTTTTATTATATCCATGAAAAATTATAACTTCCTGATTCAAACAATTTCTCAGCTAAGCTGCGCGGACGGGCGTACCGGATATGACAAAGCTAGAAGATTCCTTGTACATAGGACTAAAGAACGCAGAGAATGTAAAAACTTTATAAAATATTATAAAATATGCAACAGCATAATTTCTCGACAGTGAATTCATTTGTCTATCAAAACGCTTGTCATGCTTTCAGCTACCGCTATCTCGACCTCTTGAGCCACTCGATGGAAATAGCTCGACTTAAAGCAACACTCGAGAGCATTACGTTGAACAACCACTTTGCAGTTCGATTGTAGTGTTTTAGAGCGTTTTAGAGTATTCCGCTTCGCTGACTTCTGTGGTAACTTTAACCTTATAGCATTTAGATAGAGTGGTTTTTAGGAAGAATAGTTTCAATTTATAAATAGTTAATTGCTTTATTGGTTTTAGTGTAGTGACGAGCTTTGCGGTGAAGGAAAACATCGTGAGGAAACCTGCACAAACCTGCGAAGCAATTCAATGGTGCGTGTGAAGTTCCCAATCCGCACTGGGCCCGCGTGGGAACTATGGCCCGAGCCCTCTTGTTCTGAGAGGAGGCCTGTGCCCAGCAGTGGGACGTATATTGGCTGGGATGATGATGATGATTTTAGTGTCTTGCGGGGAACTGGTTGAGTTCAAATGAATTCTGTTGATTTGATACGTAATTAACTACCTTTATCTGGCCGTGCTTAATATCGCGGAAATTTCGAAAAAATCCTTCTGATGATTCTCCATGAAAGCCGTGCTTTATCTGTCTGTCAGTCAGACAGTTGATCATGTTACTTATTAGTAGTTATTAGGGTTCCGTACCTCAAAAGAACCAATTCGATGAATTTCTTCTAATTCGATTCACATTTACTTTGCCGATTTACATAAAAAATTGCTACACTAGAATAACATAGGTGTAATTAGAAGTATAAATTAACTTCTGAAATTGTAGTGTAAGTTTATAAAACCTAATCTAATGTGTGCGAAGCCGCGGAATGCATCGAGTAAGTCATAAAAGCTTCTTTCTGTGCTTAGTTCTTTTATTTATTCACTATTTTTTAAATAGCGTGTATTTCTAAACAAAAGTAAAAAGTAACCAGACGTTAGTATTAGTGCTGTGATGCGATACTGTAATATACCTGATCGATTTGTTGCGTACAAAATTTGTCTCGATTTCCGCGTTTCTTTTCTCTCGGCTTTGTTAATGTCACGAATAAATATTTTTCTTTTACAATAATTTGATAGCTACAATAGATAAGCGGACGTGTGACCGTTGTCACGTCAGCAAGCCCGACGTTTGGAATAAAAACGAAGTAATGATCATGTGTTAACGGGACATTGCGAACAAATTTATTTAATAAGGAAAAAACCGGCCAAGTGCGAGTCGGACTCGCGCACCGAGGGTTCCGTACAAACCTGTAGGTAGTAACTTTAAAATTCTTCTTCTTCTTCTTTCTGTGCCTCTTCCCATTATTTGGGGTCGGCCCTCCTCTTTCTCATGCGCCAGGTCGGTCGATCCTGGGTTGTCTCCTCGTTCAACTGGGCCTGTTTCAAATCCTTCGATATGGTGGACCACCATGTAGCAAGCGGGCGACCTCTGCCTCTCTTGTTGTCCGGTAAAATATTTTTAATAATTTTAGTAACTTTAAAATTATTAAAAATATTTTTATTGTATGATGTAACTAAAAATTTCCGGTTTTCGCAATTTTTCCTTTATCTGTGCTACAAGACGTTGCTTCGTACCAAATTTCTAGATTCTGAGTTCACGGGAAGTACCCTCTAGGTTTTGATTCCCTTGTTAGTTCGAAAATTTGCGGAAATTTGCTGCATAAACGGCTGTATCTTTTGATTGCGTTGGCTTAGAAGTTTGATTTTTTCACAGCTCCAAGGGACAGTAGACTTGAGTATTTGATACAAATTTCAGCTTGATACCTCCACGCGTTCCTGAGAAAAAGGGTCTTGATAGACGGACGGACGGACAACAAAGTGATCCTATAAGGCTTCCGTTTTTCCTTTCGAGGTACGGAGCCCTAAAAAATCCTAATCTTTTAATAAAACATATGAAAATAATGTTTATTAGCGGCTGTAGGTAGGTACGGTCAAAAGCATAAATATATATATGTTACCAAGACGTCAACAATATCAATACAACTTTATGCCACTAAACATAAGATTGATGTAAGTAAGTATACATATTTTGACGCAATGAGCATTTTTAAGTTCGTGATTATAACAAAATACATACTGTTATAGATAGTAAAATCGAAAATACTCTTAATTAATACTGGAAAAATGTATTTTTAGTACGCACACTCGAACACAGGTCGTAAATAATACCGGCATCGCAGTAATGGGTTGATATACCCGCGCTCTAAATACGGATGCAGTTCAATCCGACCGAAAAGTGCATTGCGAACGGCGAATTAAAAGGAGAATGTGATTGAACGTACGTTATTAATAACTTTATGAATGTGCCTTTCGAAGTAATGGAGCTTTTTAAATGCGAGTTTCGTGAAAAAGATTTAAATGCCGAAAGTTTCCTCCCTGTCCTTTTCAGTTAAACACGATGCGGGCGCCGAAACAATTCTATCACCGTAAACGTGTTGCTAACAATCCCCCGCGGGCCCCAATAAAACTTTTCCAGATGTAAATTTAATTCCACACCAAACCACGTTCCATCGCAACTTCAAAAACGGCCCAAGTTTCCGGCGAACTTGGAAAAATGCGAACCAAAACACGGCGCGTCGATGCGCGCCGTTGCAGCGTGGGGCGCCGGGCGGCAGTCGAGCGTCGGCGGTCGCGCGGACCGCTCGCGCGATGTGACGCGCGCTGCCTGCCGCCGCCATGACCGAGGGGGCGGGCAGGCCCCGGCCCGCGCCGCCCCGGAAGCCCGACTCGCTGGCCCTCGCCTGGCCGCGCTGGGACGACCCGCCGCCGCCCGCGCCCGAGCCCACCAAGCCCGGCCCGTCGCCGCTCAACGACGACTTCGGCGGCTTCTGCCCCTACACGCCGCCGAACCCGATCCCAAGCGACACCGTCACGCGCCGCCGGCCTCCTCCGCCGCGGAGGCCGCACAGTGTCGTGTCCCCGCGTCCTCTGAAGCAGTTGGCGACCCGGCCGCACTCCATAGGCGCGATAGACGATGACTGGCCGACGGTGCCGCTGCTGCAGCCGGTGCCGCGGCGGCCGCGGCCGGTGCCGAACCTGTCGACGTTGCCGCGCGCGAGCTTCAATATGCCGTCCTCGAGGAGTGATTACCAGTTGCAACGGCCGGCGATCATGACGAACGGGTACGGCGCGGTTCCGCCGGCCACGTCGCGACGGCTCTCGCTGCCGGGCGCTCCGCCGCAGAACCCGCCGAAGCCGTCAGCCACCTTCCACGGTCTGTCGGCGCTGCTGGGCCAGTACCCGTCGCTGGGCACGCCCGGCACGCCGAGCACGCCGGCCGCCGTCCGGGAAGCCGTCCGGCACCTCCTCATGCAGCCGCGCAACGGCTTCCCCATCATGGACCACAAACTCTCCCTCTTCATCGAGATCCTCGACGCCCAGGAGAAGTTCTCTCAGGTGACAGCTGCGCACTGCTCTAAGTAATGCGGATAATGCAAATTGTTCTTGTAATTCGCGAACTCTCGATCATCCCTTGTCTCGCGATTGTTATGTTCGTAAAGTTTGATCGAATAACAAAAATTTGGTAAACGCGAAAGGTATTTCAGCGGGGAGTGCTCCGAAGTTGTTTTAAAGACTTTGCCCGAAGTTGCGAATTAATGAGATACAAGATAAATTTCGTTGCGGGATGAACTGTCATTTTTGCATAATGATTGAGTTTGTCAGTTCGTTTTAATTCTCGATTCTTACTTGATCAGGGTACTGGGTACGTAATCAAATGAAATACAGCGCGTTCTCTGAAATATTAATCATCTGAGACGTCTCGCAGTCCTCGGATACATTTTGAGCTGGATTCAATTAAAACCCCGTTTCATCGCTCTCGCCCTCTTGACCCGATTTTTACGCTTTTGTTTCAATACAATAAGATACTGGAGACGCGAAATGTGAGAGATTTGAAAGAGCTATGAAAATGCTTTACATTACGGTGAAATGCGGGGTTGTGTGCAGGTCGTAGAGGGCTACGGCGCGAAAGCGTAGCTCGTAGCTGCTACGCGCGGACAATGCTCGTGACGCTGTGATGGTTACTTGTAAAACTTAGCCATAACACCTCTCTTATGATGATAAAAGATTGTGTGGGCTTGTTCATATTATGTTATATTTCAAAAAGGATACATTTTATTTTCATTCAAACATGAAACATTCTCTTTAATGTATTAACTGTGTAGGTAACCGGTGAAAATTGAAAAAAATTAACATAGAAAATTCTACATAAATGTTAACTTGACGTGGTATTAAGTAAACAATTCTAACCTATTTTTTTTAAATTAAAACTTCGAATTGCGAAAAGGCGTAAATTATTTTCAAAATAATCTAGAAGCAATTATATTACCAAGATAAACTTTTGTTTCTTTTTATTTGTTATGAAGTCTCAGGAACTACTGAATCGAGTCTAAAAATAATATATATTTGAAATAGAAAGCTGCCAAAAAGTTTTCGTAGAGGGAGGTTGGGGGTGTCATCCAGTATTTTATATAGCTTCGCTAACAATAACGAGACAAGTAAAGTACAAAACTTTCACTATTAGAGATCCGCATCTCAAAAGGAAAAAACGAAACCTCTATGGATGACTTTACAGTCCGTTTGTTTATTTATCCGTCTATCCAGACCCTTTATCTCGGGAACGCGTAAAGCACTGAAAAAAAAAAGATTCGCTAACAGTAACAAAAAAATTCGTCGCTTGTAACATAAATTGAGTGAGTACAAAACTAAGGCCAACTAGTAGCTAAAAGTTAGGTGATGTCTTACAGAATCAGTTTTGCAATTATTAGCATTATTTTGGTTCCTAATTAACTAAGCCAACCTAATTCAGATATCCGTTTTTTTTTCAGTGTATCAAGTTGAAATTAATATCAAATACTCAGAAGCATTTGAAGCAAATTTAGGTATGAAGGTAGCTTTTTTTAGCACAACCAATAAAAAAGGTCAGTAAACCTTTTTTATGTCTGTCTATCCATGTACTCGTAAGTAATCGTCTAAATTTCTTGATTCTAAAATGATCCCCTTTCGAACACACCTGGTAATAAAGTAGTTTGAACGGAACTCTCGGTGCCTTTTGCTAATTCTGTAAAAGTCGAGAATTAAATAATAAGTATAGCTATGCATATTTTTATTACGATACAACCTTCACAGTATTGCATAAAAACAAATTATTTAAAAAGCTTCCAGTCGTGGCCCGACGCGTTTTAACGTTATTTTTGATCAAACACTTTTGCATAAAAACAGTAAACATTTCGTCTGCATTTTTGTCCACATTTTGAAACCTTTGTGCATCAATTATTCAACGGTTTTTGCTTTTAATGCCGGTATTTGTGGAGTGTTTTGCTGTCGGACGAGCTATATGAACATTGCGATCATGTTACTTCATATTTTACGTTATATCGGATTATTTATGTAGCGATTCGGGGGGGCCTACCATGATCTTTTCATAAACGATCCAAACGCAGAGCAGTTCAATTTAGGCACCTAAACTGAATCGTCGAAATTGGTACCACGACGTTTATTTCTCAGAGCTGAGTCTCAATGGTTTACAAGTGAATGAAAGACCGATATTGTCTCTGGTCCGAAAATAAACGCTAAGTCGCGAAAGAGATGCCGCTATATGCAAACCAAATATTGTATACTAAAACCTCTTTATTTTGGAAAACCATAACTCTATGTCATTCCGTGTTCTTAGCAACCGTTGTATTGATTACAAATAAAATGTTTACGCTGTCACTAATCCACGAGTCTCTTTTCTCACTGAAAAATTAGTTTTATCAATGAAGAGTTAAGAAGCACAATGTCGTGAGTACCTATGAAAAGTTATAAAACTTGAATAAAAGTTTAAAAGTTCTTGAAATTTAAAAATATTCCAAGTAAAACACTCAAAATTCCAAAAGAATTGACAGAATGAGTAACTTATACTGAATCGCTAAATTTGACACTGAAGCGATTCAATTCCCACTCAAGTTAAGCGTCATGGTACGAAAACCGCTTGAAGTGAGTGAATGAAAATGTCTGTATCGCTGTCGCAGTTCAGTTTAGAGCCTAAACTGAATCGTATTAAGAAAGCGTGGTAGGCCCCTGCTGTTTTTGCAGGTCAATCGTTTGAAACAATTATTTTATAATTACCATTATAAACCTCGTAGTATCTATTGTGTTTTAAACCTTATCCCGATTATACACTGATTGACTGATTGACCGATTAACTTTGTATGAAGGATAATCTTTTTCAACGTAATTTAGTGTCATAATACTCAGTGGCATAAAATTTGGCCCACTCTACATAAAACTTTATCTATTACTGCATTCATTTGACCGGCCAGATTTTTTGCCGCTCAGTATATTAAATCGTTGACGTATACATTTTATTATATAGATATTTAAACAAGCCCCTTTTTTCCAAGCTTTCAACAAATCTTATAAGATGAATTTCCTGTGGTCACATTGACTTAATATTTGGTATACACATGCAAGTACAGTCAGCTCTTATTTTAATAATAATAACAGTACTTAGTAGTAAAACTCTTTATGATACAAAAAGAAAATACAGATGGGTTATAAAAAAGTACAAAGTACAAAGGCAGCTTTGTTCCTGCAGGGATCTTTCTTAAAAAGAAAGAAAATATTCATTTGTGACAACATGAGAAGAATGGATATAAATAAAAAAAAAATTCTGTAGCTATATTTATATTGTTATGCATGTCACGAAATGTTGTCAAATTAGCAATCTGCCGGTTTTGCGAACGGTGCTGAGTCCTTTGGCATCATACATTAAAAAATATTTAGTAAAATCCTTATCAAATCATCATTATTTCTAATACGTCCCACTGCTGGGCACAAGGTATCTTAGCGGAGAGAAGGTCAGGTTCTAGTTACCACGTAGATTGGGAACTTTACACGCCATTAATCTAGTGAGTGCAAGTTAACTCGGAAAGTTATCCTTCACCGAAATGCTCATGTTAAATTTGAAGCGTAATTAAATTACGATGTTTCCTTTAATACAATACGCTGTATTACGCACGTATTAGTACATAATTATATCGGATAATTGATTACTAAAATGTATGTAGGTAGTTATTGCCTGTGCTTTGCTTTGTATAATAGACAACTTCTTCAGCCCTGTCGTTTAGGTGCGCGTATCTTGTCGCATAATTTTATAAATATAAGTATGTTATGTTTGTTAGCCATATTTTCCCCACTGAAACCGCAATTTTTTCGGAATTTTATAAATGGTCACCTGTAAAACTATAGGTGAGTAATGATTGATTTTTTGGAGTCTTTTTGTATTTTTTATTTCAACTCCAAATTTTGTTACTTTTACGGGTATCCTGTGAAACCATATCGTAAATACAAACTGAGACATGGATGCACAGAAAAACCAGAAAAAGAGACCAGCACTGAACTGAGCAGAATGTGACGTCTGTCGACGCAACATAGATGTCGCTAGTGCCGCTGCTTAAGTAGCATAGTAGAGGTAAGCAACCTGCGATATGTATGCATAGGAAAAATTCGTGTCTAGATTCCTGTCCAGAAGTGGTGTAGGGGTTATAGCACGCAGCACGGAATGCTGAGGACCTGGGTTCGATTCCCAGGGCTGGTCTCTTTTTCTGGTTTTTCTGTGCATCCATGTCTCAGTTTGTATTTTCTATAGGTGAGATTAAATTTATTTTTTACTGTATATTTAGACTCTTATATGCTTCGAGAAATAGTGCCTTGTTATAACTATCTGTGTCTGTAATCAAAGTACCTGTATCTGGATCTAAACCTTACAGTATATCAAAAAATCTTTCTGCCTGCTATTTCACACTGTTTTCTGTCGCGCCAGTAATTAGCGGCTCATTATAGCCCATAACCCGTAGTTTGCGTGGCTGTAATATTAATTCGATATCGGCTGCAGCCTGCAGTTAAGGGTATTATTTTATTAAATGCTTTATTTGAGATTCTAACACTTTCTGTTTTACTAAAAGCGACTCGCTACGCAAACGCAATGCTCAGCGCAAACCTTTGAAACCAGAAAGATTACATATTTTTATACTTATACCATCAAGGAAGTCATTGGGACGTTTTTTGGTGGGTATGTGGCTTTGATAGAGTTTAGGATATTTTATTTATATGTCTTACAAATCGTCACTAAGTAGGTACTTTTAAAAAAACTTATCTCAAATGATGAACATACCTATCAATTTATGAAAAAAAAAATCACTCAGCTTCAGTCAGAATTAAACATCTGGTATTTAGATGATGGCACTATTGGAGGAACAGCCGCCTCAGTTAAGGCTGACCTCGATTCCATTATTAAACGATTCTCAGAGATCGGCCTCACGCTAAACACTAATAAGTGTGAGATTTTCATAAATGAGAGTTTTTCTCCTACCCTTAAAACTAATATAATAGACAGCGTAAATAATCTCACTTCTAATATTTCAGTTTTATCCCGTGACACCCTTACGCTTCTCGGAGCACCTATTTTTGACGATTCAATACCTTCGACCTTAAATGCTAAAATAGAGCAATTCCAAAATACGTCAAATTTGCTTTATGAAATCAGCCCGCATATGGCTATGCATATCTTACGTCTCTGCCTTTTTTCCCCAAAATTTATATATTTGCTTCGTTGTTCACCTGTTTGGAAATTTCCTACAATCACTTCTAACATCGATCAAATTTTAAAAGAAACAGTGAGCAAAATTACAAATTTAACCTTTACTCCCCTCCAGCTGGGACCAAGCAATCCTTCCTGTTAAATTTGGAGGCCTAGGAATCCGGTCAACTAGCAGCCTGACACTCCCTGCCTTTCTGTCTTCCTTTAATAGCACGCTCACCATCATCAGCGGTATTCTTAGACTTACCTCAGCCTCTGATGTTCAGGTGTCGTGTTTAAAAGATGCAGAAACAGCTTGGAGGAATTGTAATCCAGGTGAGTGTTTGCCGTCAGAGAAACACAGCCAAGCCGCTTGGGATACGATTAATATTAAAATGAATCACAAGCGGCTACTGGAGAATTGCTCTGACCCGGGTGAACGAGCCAGAATATTGGCGGTATCCGAACGGGAATCAGGTCACTGGCTGCACGCGCTCCCCTCCCGTACCCTAGGAACTGTTTTGGATCCCTCTTCACTGCGAATTGCAATCTGTCTTCGCTTGGGCATTAAAATATGTGAAACACACCTTTGTTGCCGCTGCGGTCAGACAGTGGACACTTTGGGTCGGCATGGCCTTTTTTGTCACCATAGTGTGGGTCGCTTTTTTAGGCACGCCACTCTTAACGATATCATCCGCCGGGCTCTCTCCACTGCCTCTGTGCCCACGACATTGGAACCTTCGGGTCTCTCTGCCACCGACGGAAAGAGGCCCGATGGTTGTACTTTAGTGCCTTGGTGTCTGGGCCGCCCCTTAGCGTGGGACGTCACCTGTGTAGACACATTAGCGCCGTCCCACGTTAATGGTTCTGCACGGAAGCCTGGGTCCGCCGCAGAGCAGGCCCAAACTATTAAGTGTCGCAAATACGCATTTCTTTCAAACAACTACATGTTTGCGGCACTTGCAATAGAAACTTTGGGCCCATGGTCGTCCGACACAAAAAAGTTTGTAAAAGAAGTGTCGGACAAGCTCTTCGGCGTCTCAGGCGACCATAGGGCTGGTACTTTCTTTGCCCAGCGCCTAAGTTTGGCGGTGCAGAGGGGCAATGCGGCCTCCGTCCTGGGGACGATGCCCCAAGTGGGCGATCTCCAGGGAATTTTTTATTTGTAATTTTTAGCTTTGTAAAATTTAGGTTTGTTTAGTTATTTTGATTTTTTTTAATAAATGAATAATTATTGTTCACTTAATAAATAATCCAGCTGAGAACATTTATGATGTATTGATATAAGTACGAATTTTTTTCAAAGTTTTGACGAAATATATTTTTTTTTATCAAAGAAAAAAAACGGATACCTAAAATTTTTCCGGTGAATTATAAAGTCATGCTAATGAAAGGAATCATTAGAGCGACCTTTAAACTCTTTTCCGCTTTAGACTTATATTTGTTGCAACTTCTATAGTTCGTAAAACACTGCTGTGGGTTTCGCTACAAGCCAACTCTTCTTTTTGTCTTCAAATTAGTAGCCTCCGTCCACTGTTAGCGGTTTGTGTGAAACTCTTGTCTTTGAAAGATACCTTGTTCTAAAGTAAATGTCATTTCACGGCTTTGTGTTGCCCCTTAATTAGACTTGTTTTCTTTCATTGGTTGGCGTCGAGTGCTTGCTGCTTAATGTGTTACAAAAATCTTTCTTGGCAAGACCAAGAAATCGCTTTGTCTCTTTTAAGTTCAGTGTCATTTAGACTTTACTTTATAACATTATTCTCGACTGTAGCCTTTCTTCTCTAAGTTGTCTAGGGGCATGTAGCATTATTAAGGCTAATAATTATTATTATTAGTCTGGGTTGGTGTCCCACTGCTTAGCAAAAACTTACCCCGATGTCCTCTGTTCCTCCCGTTCCAAAGTAAAATGTATATATTAATGTTAAAGTGTTTGTAAAGGTAAAAAGTGAATATAACTTATAATCTATACCTGTAAAATAGTACGCAGATGAACTGGAAGATAAACTACGTAATACTTGTGTAATGCCGTCTCTGTCTATTGGAACAAAACAAACAAAGACGGCATCAATGGATGGTGAAACAGGGGGTTAGACTAGAGATAGTTTATAAATCTATTAAGTAGAGTCAATATTTAATAAAAATAATATGTACAGCCTTTACTTCCGATTAAGCAGATATACAATACAATATAATAATAATGATATTATAATAGTAATCTTCTACGGCCTCAGAGCTCGAACAAATGCTGCAAGATTCCAGCTCTGCAAGCCTTCTGGTTGGACTTCTGATGAACCGGTCGAAAACACAGTTTATGACCCACAGCACACAACGTAGGATTGAGGTGGACGGGCACGTCATACACGACGAGTTTATCTACTTGGGCTAGGTAGTATCTTTCAGCAATAGGCAGGATAAAGAAGTGGAAAGGCGTATCGACAATGCCTGGAAGAGCTTATGGTCCATGAAGAAGCTATGGAAGGGCAACGCTATGAGCAATGGAATAGAATAGAATAGAATAGAATACGTTTATTTGTGGAACATAGGTGTACATAATCGATCTTAAAAGCATAACATTCAGGAATCTCTATGTTTATGTAATGGCTAATAAAAAAATAAAAAGTAATAATATATTTATAAAGATATTTATTGTACAGAACAATAGTAAGCGATACAGAAATCAGGCACATACAGAAAATTTGAAGGTAAACAAAAAACGACTTTATCGTTTAAATACCTCTTCCAGGCAACCTTTTAAGTAAATAGAAAAAAAGCGACCAAGTGCGAGTCGGACTCGCCCATGAAGGGTTCCGTAGTAGCAAGTATCATAATATAAAAGTTTTCTTTACTTTTCGATTTATGACGTATTAAAAAAACTACTTACTAGACTGACGTATTAAAAAAAAATACTTACTTGCGCAAACTATTTAGTTTAACCTCAATATCATTTTTGAAGACCTATCCATAAATACCCCACACGTATGGGATTGATGAAAAAAATTTTTTTTCAGTTTCAGTTCTAAGTATGGGTAACCCCCATAATTTATTGTTTTTTTTTCTATTTTTGTGTGAAAATCTTAATGCGGTTCACAGAATACATCTACTTACCAAGTTTCAACAGTATATAGTTCTTATAGTTTCGGAAAAAAGTGGCTGTGACATACGGACGGACAGACAGACAGATAGACATGACGAATCCATAAGGGTTCCGTTTTTTGCTATTTGGCAACACATTTGGAACACAAAAAATATAAATAACATTATGGATAGGGTGGATGAGTTTTTTATAATTTTTTTAAGGGCGGAGTCGCGGGTGATTGCTCGTTTGTAATAAACCTGCAAGTTCGTTTCCTATTTAAAAAGTAATGCGACATATTTCCGCACGGGGTTCGATTCCCGTGCGCTAGAACACGAACACGGCGAATGCATTTACTTGTTTAGTCTGCGGGAAATATTGTTGTGCTTCAAAAATAACGTTTTATTTATTTTTCCGGGTGCACTGGGACTCCTTTACTGAGAAAAATACAAGATAAATGTATGTATGTTAAAAATGTTAACGTACAGTATAAAAAATAGCAATATTATATTGTTAATTCGATGTTTGTGTGTCTGAATGGATTGAATTTTCGCCAGCAGGTGAACCAGAAGCAAGCATTACCTTTGCTTCCATCTATACTAATATTATAAAGAGGTAAAGTTTGTGAGGTTGTACGGGGTAATCTCTGGATTTACTGAACCGATTTAGATAAAATTCGGTACACTGATAGATTGATTTTCGGGGAAGGACATAGGATAGTTATTATCCCGAAAAATTGCATAGTTCCCGGGGGATAGCGATAAACGAAGTCTATGCGGGCGGAGCCGCGAGCAACAGCTAGTAGATGATAAGTTACGAAAGGCAATCTTGTTTTTTGCTCGAACTACAAACCAATTTATACAGAACCCTCAGTGTGCAAGTGAGACTAACACTTTCACAGATTTTTGGTTTTTATTTTATTTTTGCATCATGCATGCAAAATGTTGTTTCAATGTTTTAAAGATGCAACGTATGAAATGTTAGGTTTAGAATTCTGTTTTAAAATACTGCTCAGATTTTTAAGGTTTATTTCGCACCTCGCACCCTCAATTTCTGAGTTGTGAATCTTTGTTATTTTTGCGAAAAATTCCTTCTAGCTGTTGCTCGCAACTTCATCTTTATACCGTGTGAAAATTTAGCATTTTCCCGGGATAATAAAGCTCAAGTTAATCTGTGATCTTGTAGCATTCTATCTGTTAAAGAATTTTTTTAATAAGTTAAGTAATTCCAGAGATACACACATACTAAGGGTGGGGGCAAAAAGAGCGTAATTTTCGCTGCATTGGGGTTCTTACGAACGGGATTTTTGAATCTTATTTTGATAAGTTGTCGCAAAATGATAAATTAAACCGAATTAAGTGGCTCGTTGCAAGTCACAACAAAAAAATAGGCTGCTAAATAAAAATAATCCAGATTAATTATAAACACCTCGTATTGGTATAGATCAACGATTCTTAACCTTTCAGTGATGCGGGACCATTTAATTTTTTTTGCCCTGCCACGAACCACTCTTCCGTTCGTTCGGACTACTCGTCCGGTTCTACGTTAGTAGAGTATAGTTCAATAAACTATATCAGAGTTTATATTTTACAGTGCTCCTGGGACGCGGCGGCGAGTACAGTCGCGTCCACGTTATTATATTAAACGGTGGCCTTTCTTTTAAAATAGTTCCGTGTATTGGTAAAGGAAATGGCAGACTTATCTTTGGAACTCACTCAGCTTATTGCAGATCACTATGGAATTATGAACAACAAATTGAATTGTACAGGTTGATGGCGAGCGTTGTAGCCAGGTTGTTACCGACATACTGTCTCGACCACATTTTTGTGAGTGATTATTGTGATTAATTTCTTGAAACATTTTTACGAGTAGATTTACTTGTTCCAGCCTTTCCAAAAGCGCTGGTGTCTATCCATGTAAAGGAGACTTTTGGGGTCTACTCACAGACTAAACGTTTTAATTTTAATTTTGACAAAGCATATAACCATGTGTGGCCTATAACAGGGGCAAATAATTAAAACGTAGATCGTACTCGTCAAACTCAACAACATTACTTCAGCGACTTTTAAAAATAATTCGTTTTTTATACACTTTAAAGTTTATTCGAAGAAGCAATATAAAGCAAAATGTTTGATATTTGTAGCGTGACAGGCGACGTCACTTGAGTTAAGTTTTGATTTTAATTAAGTGGGACCATGATGATCCAATTACCAGTGATATTACACATTGTACAATGGCGGAATGAAAAGGTTGACCAGTTTACAAATAAATTCGTTTACACGTGGCAAGCACGTGTTACCTTTTTGAATGACATTATGACGGAATATGTCATACTCGGTCGATAAAGCAGTTACACTGAGCAAGCAAAAACAGACCTTAAAGGTGGTCAAGCTTTTTATTCCGCGACTGTACATTCGACAATTTTTTATTTTTTACTGAAAAAATATTTACTCAATCGGCTGTGCGTGTTTTATAACGCAGCTTTTAATAATTTAGTAGAGACGAAATCTTTCTAACAAGAAGAAAACGGAAGATTTTTTAGATTTTCGATCCCCGTCACTCATGGACGCAACAAAAAACAGGTATTATTAAAAAAGAAAGACAAACCGAAGCGTGACGGCGATCAAAAGGGCATTATTACTTGCCAAGACAATACTGTCTTCAAAGGAAAAGGTTTTGCTGTCCGCTTGCTGAGAATTTAACAAAACAAACCTAAGTCCAAAGCAATAAGATTCTGACTTAATAAATTTAACGGCAGATATAAGTTGGTTATTTCGTAGATATGAGCCCGAATTACTGACATTTTCAGCCTTTAAATTCCTTTTGCAAAATCAATGGAAGCAGGAAAAGTCAAGTCGATTGAAAATAAAATAGGATTCTTTTTTTTTTCTCAACTAGGAAGGAAACAAGCAAGCTCTTATGACAGATAACTCCTGTTCACTGCTAAAATAATTCTAATAAAAAAAACACTGGCGTATTTTACAAAAAAAAACAGTAGTTTTAAATAAAGTAACGGAGTTTTTCTATGCAAATGCAATAAATAGTGTGTTTTTTGTTTGTATGGAGTAATTTCTGGAACTAAAGAGCCCAGAACCAGAGTCCAAGACATCCTTCAGTAAAAGCTTTTTTCACTATCCTTAATTGATATAGGCTACTATTATTCATCCCAAGAGACTGTAAAGTTCACGCGAGATATTGATGGAATTGCAAGCAACAGCTTGTGTTTAATTAACTTGTAAGTTTCACAGTCAACTTTTGTTGTTTAGATACTTCTGACTTTTCAAATTCTTCGATCGCCAAACATCTGTTTCTATGTTCTTTCAGATAACATTTATTGTGTTGAGATACGATTCGATATTTTCATCCACTGAAAAGAAATTGCTATATTTGTCACATTCAAGATGATATAATGCAAAACTGAATGTAAGTAGGTATATCGTAACTTTTATTGAGAAAAAAATTGTCTCACACAAACTCGATACAATATTTCAATTTATGAACCCCACGTCACTCCACATTTGCAAAGCAATTTAAAAAGGATCGAAAACATGTACACGGAATGTCTAATGACCCATTCAACATTTCTGTTAACTCATCTCGATCCACTTTATCTTGGACTGTCGCTCCCCCCTCAACAGCTACTATACAGGGTTTTCAGGAGGCTTCGTTGAGAGATAACGTGTCAGTTTATAGTGGTCGGTGGTAACAAATTATGCCTAAACAAGTCCAGTGAAGCCGTCAGGGAAGACGAATGTGCTCTAACTTGTGGGGCTCATAATTTGACAGACATTTTGTTGGTAATCGTGTAGGACGTAGTTTGCGACTGTATTTAGATTTTACGCAGCTTGGTAATTTTTCAAATTATCATCCAAGCAAGTAGTTGTTATAAATTTAGCTGTTTTGCGTCCATTGTATCTTCAAAGAAATATACAAGATATTTCAAATAAGCACCTGTTTTTCTGTCCATATTATTTTTATAGTCATAAGAATATGCAGACTATACAGAAATTTTACAAGCTTAACTCACAGCCCAAATCTTCCAAGAGATAATCCGGCTACATCCCTACATCTCCACATTTATGTATTTATTTACAAAGATTCTCGCAGACGCCTGATTGAACACATACAAAAGATATGTTACGCAAAAGCGAACAGTTACCACAATTTGATAAACTGTGGCGAAAATGGAAAGGAGGTACACGACGTTTTTGTTTTGTAAGATAAATCGTTTAGACTGTCTTCATGTTCTTTTTACGATTATGATGTTAGTGATTGAAAATCGAGGCCGTTCTTGATAATATACTATCTTTCATGTACCGTTTTTTACGAAGAACCGGTTTTAACCGCTGATTCCCTTCCATGAAAGAATGAAAAGCAACTTGTGCCTTTAAAGTCTTCAAGAAATTTTAATATGCTGACAAATTTCAAGATTTTAGCGCCAGTGGTTTGGATTGTGGGCTATCTGCTAGTAATTTAGTCAGACTGTTACCTTACTCTTTTATAAATACAGATAAAATAGTCTTAATAGATATTTTCGTGACTAAAACTAGACCGAATGTGGAATGGAAATGTTTTCGCTTTTTAAAAGGCCTTTACCCGAGATGTCAAACTCCATTTTTGGCGACTTCCTTGTGCTGTTCTATCGATATATTCATTGGATCCAACGTTCTGAATCTCATTATACACGGAACGTTGGTCTAATACGAGTCATTACGTTACGACGTGTTTTACAAGTTGATATAATGCGGCAATTGTCGCCGATTTGCATATAAGAATGGGGAACGTTTTTGGAATTGTTTATTGTACATTTTTTGCGGAATTGCTGTCTCATTCTTTATTTTCGTGCGTTATTTCTTGCCAATTTATGGATTCGGCTGAGATTCGTACTTTTGTGTTTATGCTCGGTTTGTTTTTGAGGAATACTTTGAGTGATTTATAACATAGGGCTCATAATAGTACCCTGAGGAACACTAGAATATTTTCTGCAAATATAGTTTTATCGAGTTTCAACTTCCTATAGTTTTAAATGCACTGGTAAATAAGTTCACTCTCTTCAATGCATATTCGCCCACTGCAAGATTTTCTGCATCCAGATCGGTTTAATAAGTTTTCTTCTTCCAAATATACTTTCAATTTTATTTAGAACTAGCTTTTGCCCGCGACTTCGTCTGCGTAGATTTTTTATATTTACAAAATACTCGATAGGAATGAAGTTAATGTCCCGCATTGGCCGTTTCGTGGAATTTTCGAAAAATCCCTTCAAACTACAGCTAAACAATCAACTGAAAAATCTGATCATGATCAATAAGTTTCACATCTAAATTGCTCAAGAAATAAGATTTTTATTTTTCGCTTACTATTTTCCTACATCGAGTGATCGCAAAGATTGGATTGCATCGCAACCCAGCCTCGCGCTGGCTTGCCGTTTCAGCCGAAAGCGAAGCGGCCTGCCTGGCTAGAGCGCCACTGAGTCTCCCATCGCGATCTTCCTCAGACTCCTGAGACCGTGCCGTGCCCCTGGTAGTCCTAATGCGCTGCGAGACTTTCGCAAAAGATTCGTTTTTTTCGGGAAGGCATGGTAACGCCTAAAAAATGCGAGTCCCAATTCCGAAATCGTTTGAAATTTACTCCGCAAAAGAAAGAGAAAAATGTTTTTTTTTTTTAAGTACTCACCTTCGTGACAATTATTAAGTGCTTAAAAGAGGCAATACGTATGAATATGGATGTTTCATAGTTCCCCATAAGATGGCACTGTGAAATGTGTGTCAATTAATTTATTGTCGTTTAAATTTGTTATATTATTTAATCAATTACCTAAATTTCTTGATATCCGTACTCCTTCTTTTAAACTTAGTCAATTTGGCTAAATCAGCGCCATCTGTTAGTGTAGCAGGGTACTCGATAGTCGTACAACACTTGAAAATAAGTCTGCACCTCCTTCCTAAGTAGCGTCATAAGATTCAGGTGCAAACTTAACTTAATCAAGAGTAGCGGCTACCGCCCCCCCCCCCTCTTTTAGGGGTAAGATTTTTAAAGTCTATATAACCTGACCGGGGATTTTCTCGCCAGATTAGTAAAGCTTGCATGAAAATCCGTTCAGCCGTTTTCACGTGATGCGTGGTCAAATAAACAGATAAACAGACAAAAATTCTAAAAACTTTTGGAACGTGTTCTGTTATCGATTCTAAGTATCCCCAGCCAACTTTTGTATAGTATAAGATAGATGTATAGAATTATACTCGTACGCGTGTTGATATGTGTGTTGATTTTACCATTAAGTACTTATAGTTCTTTTTTTAGCATTAGAAAAAAGGCAAGCGATCTTGATGTGTTTTTTATTGAAAAAAACTTTTGAAAAATAAGTCACAGCAAATAGTAACAATTAGCAAGGATTATAATGATCATTTACATGCTTTTAGTATCATAAAAGTAATAGTAACTGTTTTTTAAAACGTTTTTCAATAAAAAGACTCGTCAAGATTGTTTACCCTATTTCTAATGCAAAAAAAAAACTAAGTATAACTATGTAAGTAAACTCTTTTTATTAGTTTACTCCATTACATACTGTTTACCCAGTTCTCCAAAAGATGGCATTGTAATGTGTGGCAATTACTTTATTGTCGTTTAATTTTAGTCGTATCATTAAATCAATTAAATTATTCAATTATTTGTTTATATCCGTACTCCCTCTTTTAAACTTAGAGTTAATTTGGCAAAATCCTTCCTTACTCGAGTCACAAAGTTATTAATTTCAGCGCCATCTGTTAGTTTATCAGGGTACTTGATAGTCATAGCACGTATTTGAAAACTTGAAGGTGGAAACTTAACTCAATCGAATCGAATGTAGTAGCTACCTCCACTTTTAAGGGTTGAATTTTTATACCCTAAGGGTCGAATTTTTATAGCCTATAACCTGGCCGGGGATTTTCACGTCAGATTAGTAAAGTTTGCATAAAAATCCGTTCAGCCGTTCTCACGTGATGCGCGGTCAAATAAACGACAAACAGATAAACAGATAAACAGACAAACAGACAAAAATTCTAAAAACTGTTGGAACGTGTTCTGTTATCGATTCTAAGTATCCCCAGCCAACTTTTTTTCGAATATCTTCCATGTACAGACTTTCGACCCTCTTCAGCTTTATTATATGTATAGATTAAATTCAGCGTCACTTGCCTTTTAAATCCGAATCGCCGCGTCGCCGTAAATGAAAACAGGTTTCGTAACGACTCACTGACAAGAAGTGGCGAGTTTTCCGCAGAAAACGGTTTTTTCCGCAAAAATGCTGACTTTTAGCGACATTAAAAATTGTAGCGAGTGGCGGTCGACGACATTTTTTTCTCAATTGACCTAATTACAGGGGGAAATGAAAAGTTGTGAAATATTTTTATGGTTTTCGGTAAATTCGTCATTAATTTGCAGTTATTGACGGTGCTTTAGTAAAAACTTTTTAAAAATTTCAACCTACTCGCTTTGCAAAATTTTAACCTACTTTTCAACAAAACCGGTATTTACAAACATAACTGTTTCTATTTTAAAATCCATATCATATAATTTGAAGAAACACTTTTGGTAGCAAATGATATAAGCCGTCTAACCAACATTCTGCGTTTGAATGAATGCCTGTGTTCGTATAAAACCCTCTTATGTAACGTTGAAATATCTCAAAATATCGTGAGCTCTCAACTCCCTTAGTCTCTGGAAGGTCATCTCACGCCCCTACTACTGTTAAAGTGTGTATAAATTAATAGTTAAATGAGCCTGATAACCTGATAAACAATAAACATACCATAGATAACAAACTTTGATTTGTTTTCATTGATGAAAAGAAAAGTTTAGAAGCGTCCCTCTTGTATGTAGTGTAACGTGTTCCCGTAAAGACAAACTGAAGTACCAAATCAGTAAAAAAAAAAAACTATCACAAATTTGGTACCTGCTAGAGGGACTTTACTGTTTCAATCTGTTTCAATGTTGTTTGTTATTTAAAAAGCAATTCTCTATGCAAAATGTGTTAGCTACTATCCATTTAAAATAATCATAATGAGTCAACTGCTAGGCACAACCTCTTCTCAATAAATACCTCAGTGCATTCTTTGCCATGTACAATCTTGTTTAAAGGTCTTCGGATAAAACTTAGCCACAATGCCATGCCATGCAATTTATTGCATGGTATCGCGAACCAAGCCCGAAGTCAAATGCTTTGCAGTCCTGAAGCGTACCCACTGACTGCTTATTAATAAATTAAACTTTAAGTCACCGTCTTTGTCCGAGCCCATCCAACATTTGAATTGGGCAGAGTTTCTGTGTTTTATGAGGGAGTAAACAGAGGCCTGTCTTATTCATCGCTCGCGTTTAATTTGTTTAGGTTCTCTCATTACACTGGTGCGAACGTCTTGTCGACTTACTAGTGGTTCTCGAATTGTTGCCACTGACGAGTGCTTGCTACATCGATAAAACAAAACCCTGACGCAACGTAAAATGTAATTACATACATACATACATACATATAATCACGCCTTTTTCCCGTAGGGGTAGGCAGAGACCACTTCTTTCCACTTGCTACGATCCTTACATACTTGTTTCGCTTCGTCCACTTTCATAAAATGTAATTAGTACTTATATTGGAAAAAGTCGCGGCAAAGTCAACAAGAATGTCACTTTTTCTAAGTAATCTTACTATTACTATTATAAATACGAAAGTTTGCGAGTGTGTGCACCTATGTTATATGTTTGTTACTCTTTCACGTGAAAGGGGAGAACCTGAAGTAAAATGGTATTTTCTGCAGCATTATCGGATCTCTTCTGTTAACCCAATGTTGGATCAATGTCTATTATTTTGTAAATGTTCATATTTTACTGCCATCGAACACTAACAAACCTAGCCAAGCTTACTAGATTCTTTAAGACGCCAATTAAAAAAAAAAGAAAATCTGAAACATCACGGTTTGTCAATGACTAACGAAACTCACTAGCAATTTTAGGAAGTGGAAATGTGTCAACACATTTTTAGCCGGAAAAAGGATACTGAAATTGCTCGTACTCGATTGGTCGTGCCTATAAAGATTGTTGCAAGCAGCAACCAATGCAGCCTTGATCTTATATTAAGCAGTTGTGACTTCTAATCGAGAACCATTGGTATCTTCTACCATAGATTATTCAGTAGCGAGGGTCTGCGCAGTTTCATTAAATTTTGATTTTTCCGCCTTATTTACCGTTGCGTCGGTAATTGAGCGGGTGACGACACTTTGATTTACTCTATTACGTCTAAATGGGGAGTTATGCGGGCCCGTTGAATAATAGAAACGGTACGACGGATTGGGAATGTTTGCATAGGGATATTGTTTAGTCATAAAGCAAATTTGAGGCGATCTCGAGTCACAGGAACATTTGTAGTAAGAAAAGTCGAGTCTAGCAGAAACGAATTGTCTATTGCAACCGAATAAAATTCGAAGATCAGTGAATGAAGTTGTGAAACTAAAAAAAAACAGCCGTGTGCGATTGTATTATTTTGACTTATTTCATTACAACACATTGAACACAATACTTAAAAGACCTAGAGGACCTGTTTCGTCACTCTTTGATAATTTTTATGTGAACAGAGACGGAATCACAGTTATCTGTCACATTAATCAAAATCAAAACGTCTATTCTGTTAGTAGGTAGGTCACAAAGATAATTTTATAATGTGTCATTTTTTTATACTAGCAGCGCTTTCGGAAAGACCATCATCGCCAAGAATAATGCGCCGCAAGAAACTTGGCAGAGTTTTTTTTTTCAAAACTAAAAATCATTACAATAAAGTAAATGTATGAAATATTTAGATAAAAAATAAAAATTACAGGGATGTAAATAACTATTCCTGAACATCTTAGATGAGCGCTACCTATCATGATAAAATTTATTTAAGGGTCTCTATTGTTTCCCATAAAATTTAAACTCCGATTTGAACAATCCATACCGTTATTCATCATAATTTTTGCAAGTCATATTATCTTAAGTCATAACATTAAACAGTATAAAGTGAAGTTCCGATTTTCGCAGGTCATAATTATTGTAAGTCATAAAATTTGTTAGTTTAAACATTCGATGTCCATATAGTATACCATTCCATAATATTAAAGGCAATATACTAGTTTATAATAACTGTTGTAAGGTCTTTTTTCGCAGGTCATAATGATTGATAGTCCCCTGATAAGTTAGTCATAAAATTTAACGTCATAATGTTAAATTCAATAAAAACACTCATAATAATCATAAGAATGAATTCAAAAATGAAATACATAATATTTTAACGACCGAATGTATACCTAACTGTAGTTGTATGCATAATAATCAAAGTGCATAATAAACAATTTTTATAGGAACATCGAGGATCATAAATCATTTGTGAAGAAATATTATCCGGACTGCTATAAAAAAAAACCTAACATCGAAGGCTAAGCGGGAGCTTCGCTCCGCTTCGCTCCCGCCTTAGCCTTCTAAACCTAACCTATCCGAATCGCTTCTGCTCCGAACCGTCTTGCTCGCTCGCTTCGCTCGCTCGCACAAATCAAATTGTTTTCAACATAATTTCTATTACTCATATTATCTAAAGTCGTAGTTAAATGAATTAGCACTTTCAAATGTATGCCTGGAAATGTTTCTAAGAAAATATCTATATGCCTATCAATATTATGGATTTGGTTTCTTAGACCTAGACACTTTAGGCATTAAAACGATATGAGTAACAACCATTAGTACGGTGAAATATATGGCTTAAACTATTTCTGAACAATTATCGTTAGATCTTGGAACGTTATAGTTAAAAAATTATGACTTTTGTGATTATACAATTTATATTATGTGCCATTAATATTAGAGCTAATAAGCATTATTCTTAACAAAAATTATGACTAGTGATGTTTATTTTTATAAATATATGAATATCAATTTCTGACCTTCGAAATTCGGAACAAAAAATGTATGGGAACAAAGGGATCCCTGTATTTAAACTATAGCTACGTTCAGTGGAAGTGTCACCAGGAGACCCACTTGCTCGTTTGCCATCCAGTCGAATAAAAAAAAAAGTGTAACATGTATTAGTATATGTGGTAAAACAGGCTCTAAACGTATTCACTAATGCTATTATTAACCAGAAGAAGGTCCCAGATTGAATACCAACTCTAAGCAAAACTTTTCATAACAAACCGCATTCCGACCATTTCCAACATGGCCGCGGGTTCGCGCCACGTGCTTATATTTAATTTCCGGCGACACAGGTGCCTGAGCTAACTACCCTCTTTCTCGATGCGAGGAATTATTATTTTATGAAAGCTCTATGAATATTAACTTGGAACCAGAAGAGAACTCGTATATACGTTTCCTTTTTAGAAAAATAAGGTTTTGAAAAAAATATTCGATAAAAGTTTTTGTCCTGACTGGTTATCTTTGTCTACTCGTATCACCATTGCATAATTAGGAATAATGAAAGCTACAATACTTTAAGAAATACGTTATCTATCTACTACTTTTCAGTTATCAAATCTTACTTCTGCAAATTTTGTACTTACAGAGTATGTAACATAAACTGGTTTGTCTGAAACTCCTGCGGTTGGCCGCCAAAGTTAGCCAGAATATGTCGTCGACACGCTTTACAAACCTATCGCATGTGTGGGTGCAAGTCATAGCGTTGCATCTTCGTATCTTTTTAATTTGACTTAGGGGTAATATAAGTGGGGAAGTAAATGGACCTTATGCGGGTAAACTTGAACTCCTTTACTGATCGGATCTACAACTCAAAATGAACTCAAAAATTTAGCTTCATTACATTATATGCTAGCTTATACCGGGTGTGGCCTGTAATACGAGCAAATAATTAAAACATAGATCGTACTCGTCAAACTGAACAACATTAGTTCAGCGACTTTTAAAAATAATGGAGTCTTTAGATTGTCCTTTTTTCATACAAATTAAATACTGCAATCAATGTTCACACGCCATCCTAGAACACAGCTGACGTTGCCTGTCACGCTACAAACATCAACCATTTTGCTTTACATTGCTTCTTCGAATAAACTTTAATGTGTAATAAAAATTAAAAAACTAATTATTTTTAAAAGTCGCTGAACAAAATTAGTTATTAAATGTTGTTCATTTTGACGAGTATGATCTAAGTTTTAATTATTTGCTCATATTACAGGCCACATACACCCTGTATACTAGAATACACCCATAACACCCAGTATACTATAATATCTCTAACACCGGTATACTAGAATACTAGAATATACGGTATACTTGAATATCTCTAACACACTAGAATACACACATAACACCCGGTATACTAGAATAAGTCTAAGGTACTGAGATAGATATTTCTCCATTCCAATCGACACGATCCAGACAAATCATATGCCAGCCATGGCACATAAGCCTTTACTTGAATTTTAATTCATTTAACTTCATTAGCTAACTTGAGAGATTCATCATCCCTGAATTGAGAGATAAATGAATATGTTACTCGACTATAGATAGTAAAGCCGAAAAGAGGGTTATACATTGTGTAAAATATAAAATGATATCCAGATAATACATTACCCTCACAATCGGTACTCAGTTACTGTCTTCCCTTTAGTAGATCGAGTGTACTATGACGTCCATTTATCAGAGACCCCTAGCGTCACCATCTACAAGGAACCGAGAGCTCATGCCAAGCCGGACGCTACAAACTACCATATTTTTCAAAACTTCATCCCTTTCGAACTATAGTGGTTGTAGAGGTTGTGAGAGGGATAGATGCGTTGTTGGAGCTGTCAAAACGTGTTAAAAATATGGTATCGCTTATTGCTTCCTCTGTGAGGATTTCACTTCGTGTTTCTTTAACCAGTGTTAAAATAGAGAGGTTTATTACTATCTCATTTCGACAGGTTACAAGTTCTACTGATAGGAACTGAATATCTCTTGGAAAGAAAAATCTTTATATATAGCCTTTTTTTAACAATAGGGATGTCGACACCACCAATCATTTGACGTAGCTGTCAAAGCACAATTCTCCCATAGAGTTTGAACAGGATTCGATTTGTAGCATTCGAACATGACGGATGTAGACAATATCTAATTTTGCTATTTCTGTTTCTTTGGCTAGTTGAAGTATAATTTTGATAGTGTTTTATGCGGAGATTAACCTTAACAGTGAACAGTGATCACAAAATTCTATATTGCTCTCGTGTCTGACATTTTTTAATGCGCAAGGTGGTCTCCACGTGGTTTCTGGAATTTTACTACCAAGTTGCAAAAACTACAACCACCGTACAACGTGCCTCTCAAAGAGAGTTTACTTTGACACTGGCGAAATTGTCATATTAATTAGGACAGAAAGGCCATATTTTAAAAGAGAAGAAGAAGAAGAAGAGTTTGAATGGAAATAGCAAGTTATGACGTCACTTGTTCGCACACTGAATAAACTAACTATTTATTTGTTTTAAAGTAACAAAAAATCTAATTTTGCAGTTAATCGAAAATTAATCTGGTTTTCAGGGCTAAAATAAAGCGTTTTTTTTACTGGAGTCGTGTCTTCGAATCATTTTTTAATGGTGTCAACATCCCTATTATTTCAGCTACTCGTAATATGTTTGTTTTACTAGTTTTTTTTGTAATAAACTTGTAATCTAGTAATTAATCGTTCATAGTCAGATCAAATAACTTAAAATTTTGAAACTTTGTGAAGATTGTCCGTGTAAACACTCGCTTGTTGTGACGATACTATCTCTTTCCGTTTTATAAATATTACTATTTGTACATAAATGAGTTAAATTGTCTGAAAGAAATAATTTTTATTTACTTAAATTATTAAGATATTACTATAAGAAAAATAAAATAAAAATGTTCACTTAACACCTCCTTTCATGTCCTACGGATCAACTTCACGTTATTCAATACATGTAAATGAACAACCAAAAAAATATCACTTTCCATGATAAAGAAAAACTATCTGATAAAAGCTCTTAAGGCGGGCCCCATAACCTATCAATAACGGAGGGGGGTGCCTTCACACCTGCTATTGGCTGAAAAATGTACGCTATTACACCTAAGGTATGAGCTCCTTGAAAGATTCTTTAGAGTTTTAGAGAAACTCTGTACTAACTGCCATCAAGTCTATTGTTTCAAAGTTTCGTGCTTGCTACTTGCATAATATCTAAAATGGAAGGAGATTTTTCGCGCAAAGTACTAAAAATATTGTGTCATCATCATCATCCCAGCCTATATACGTTAAGTTAATCTACGGCTAAATATTCTATGAATATTTCAAGCGTCTACATGTTGCCGTTATTAATATCGAGCAAAAACGGCAAAAAAATCACGTTTGTTGTATGGGAGTCCCCCTTAAATGTTTATTTAATTCTGTTTAACTGTTTGTTATACATAATCTATGAAAATTTCAACTGTCTAACTATCACGGTTCATGAGATACAGCCTGGTGACAGACGGACAGCGAAGTCTTAGTAGTAGGGTTTCCGTTTTTATTTTACCCTTTGGGTACGGAACCCTAACAAACTGTAATTTGTCTCACTTTTGTGGGAAATAGGTGCGTTTCTAGATTTAACTGAATTCATAGGAATTCAACAGTTATATCGCAGGCCTCGTTGACGTTGTTTGAAAATCAGCAAAATATCATCGATGTAAATAGAGATTTATTTATTGATTATTTAATTTAATGATCAGTAAAAAAATGCTTCATTACATCCAATATTCTGTTAACATCAAACTCTGTTGTCATGCCAATCCGTTTATTCTTATATGTACTTTTACGGCAGTCAAGCATAACCTACATTCATTTTTAGTAGGACGCCACCTGTTGGCCAATAGAATACTCATCGTCGTAAATAATTTCCTATGGGAACTTTGTAGCATCCCGGAATTTTAATTCAACTGCCGGATCAATATTTTTTGCGAACAATAGCGCGGTAGAAATGTAGTTAATAAATTCACAACTCAAAAAATACCAGAAGTTTCACAGCAAACAATGTGTACTCACACACATGCACGCAGAGCGCACACACGCGCGATGATTGATCGCGCCTTCAGTTATTGTTGACGCACAGAGTAAATATTACAGAGGATTGCCTTAGCGAGTCCTGCTTATCTATAGAAGCTAATATTGGAGAAAGGTTTTGGGAAAATGGCAGTTTATATTAATAACTAGCCGTTACCCACGACTCCGCCCACGTAGAATTTGGTTATCGCTATTCCGCAGGAACAATGCAATACAATACAATACATCATCATCATCATCAT
Organism: Choristoneura fumiferana; assembly: GCF_025370935.1. Classification (NCBI taxonomy): domain Eukaryota; kingdom Metazoa; phylum Arthropoda; class Insecta; order Lepidoptera; family Tortricidae; genus Choristoneura; species Choristoneura fumiferana. The sequence goes on from NC_133491.1 coordinate 539,808, forward strand.
CATCATCAGCCCGAAGACGTCCACTGCTGGACAAAGGCCTCCCCCTTAATACAATACAATAACTCTTTATTGCACACCAACACAGAATTTTCAATATAAAAAATATAAAAACAAATATACTATATATGTTTTTATATTTTTATATATTCTTCTCTTCTTCTTCTTCTTTTCAGCCATATTCGATCCTGTGGATGTAGCTCCTTCAAATTCTGCACTCCTCCCTATCTTGCGCTCTCTCTATCCATTTAGGGCCGGCCACCCTTCAGACCCTCGTACCAGCGCATCCGAGGTCTACCTGGAGGGCGCTTTTCACCCCATGCCTCCACTCAACGAGCCTCTTGCACCACGAATCATGCTTGCGGGCAACATGTCCAGCCCACTCCCACTTAAGCTTAGCCATGCGCTTGGTTATGTCTGAGACTTGGCTCTGTTGGCGTAGCACTCGTTAGTTTTTCTGTCCCTCAGTGATATGCCTACCAGACGTCTCTCCATCGCTCTCTGGCCACACTAACACACACACTTTTATATATTATAAAAATAATATTGTAAAATAATATTGTTTGCAATTTTTCGGGATAAAAACTGTCCTATGCTTTTCCCCGGGACTCAAAGTATCTGTATACTAAATTTTACCTAAATCGGTTCATCGGTTTAGACGTGATGAAGTAACAAACAAACAGACTTAACTGCCTACGAACAGAGAACGCGCCTAGCGTGTTCTTGCACTGAATGTGTGGAAGTTGAAATGGTTTACTAATGTGCCATATTAATTTTATTGTGTTTGATAACCCTTCAATTGAGGTATCTCCTTTTTCAACCTGGTAACTTTCAGTTATTTGCCAAATCAATTGCCTAATTACTTGTTTTACTGTTATTTGTACTCCGTGTTCCGGAATTGGAATTAAAAGTAAATGTGATAAACAACATCGTTCAGTTAGTTTATTTGAGTAAGTCCTTTAAAAAGAACAAACCAGGACGTCTCAAAGACCAGACCAAAGTTGAGGAAATTTAAACAATATTATATCGTTGTAATGGAGTCCTAGATTTGGTTTAAATTATGAATGAAAAACGTGACAGTTAAAAATATTATTGGATTCAACAGGATTTAGAGTTCCATAAATAAATAAATATCATGGTACAATTGCCACCACAATTTCACTACGGATACTAGGCAACGGTTAAACATACTTATATAGATAAATACATACTTATATACATATTACATATACGTTATAAGATTCGTTTATTTGACCGTAGTAATGTAACTGGCGATACATACACTATGCCAGAGCTGTGATGCAGTAGTTGCGATGTACTCTCGGAACGAACTAAAATGAATTGGATCGAATCATACGCGATTTACATTGCAGTCCTAGATTAAGGACAAGAATAATAATATTTAACAAACGCTCTAAAAAAACGAAAACGTAACTTCAGTTAAGTACAAATTTTTACGCTTTTTAAAATTACTATGTTCTATTTTTAGTACAAACAATCAATTCGAAATTCTCCAGGATAATTCCACCTTTGTAACTACCATAGTAAACGAACAATTATTGTATATTTATTTATATCACAGATCTTGGAAACGGCTGTAATTTCTAATAAAATTTGCTACATAAATGTTTTTGGGTGCGAACAATCAATCTAGTTTAGTGTTATTTCTAGGAAAACGCGTGATTTCCACTTAAACAAAAAACTCTTAGCAAAACTCGGTCCAAAAGAACAATCGCGTACTAATAATAGCCCATATCTAATATTACAGAACAACAAAGTTTAATAATAGATGAAAAGAAATGAACGTCCAAAGCCGCGCTGTCAGTTCTGTTGGTCCGTTCTTGTTAAGCTACGCCGTAGCCGCTCGTAGCTCGTAGCGCTACGCCGTAGCAGAGAAAACTTGGTTCACCGACAAAAGGAAAACTACAGTGATAATTGGTACTCGAATCGTAGTGTTGGCATCGGAAGCTAGATGATTCGAGTTTGATTCTTGGGGTGAATTAATTATTTTTAAGATGAAAAGTTTATCTCAGAACAATTGAGCAGTTTTCTAGATGAAAAAAATGTATTGGCGGCGTTATCGCATAACAAACACAAAAAAACATACTGAAGAATTGAGAACCTCCTCCTATTTTGAAGTCGGTTGAAAATAAGGTGACCCGGGTCTATTGTAGCTGGGGGATATTGTATCTGAGCCGTCTGATGGCGTCCTTACGGTCCCCATGTTCATGTGTGTTGTGTAGACAGTCTTCTGGCGAACACAACATAAAATGGCGGGGAAGAACATGGCGTGGTAAGGACGCCATCAGACGGCTCAGATACAATATCCCCCCAGCTAAAATGGCCCCGGGTCACCTACGTGTACTTTTACTACGACGGGCTAATTAGAGTTGTTAAAGACACTAGCCTATTTTCTGTCACTCTTTGTGACAAAGAAATATACCCACGTCAAAAGATAGTGAAAAATATAATTAGAAATTTCAACTTTCTCGCTCCAATATTTGGCTTGGATATTGTTGAGCGAGTCAGAACAGTCACACACTTCCCTGATATTATAAACTCACTAGTTATATGGCAATTGGCCACTTTCAATGTTTACTGCTACATCAACGCATATTGCTTGTGTCAGCGACAATCATAATGTATATAAAGGCTGACCAGAGTTTTAAAAAAACCTCGCCATATTTTAAATAACATCACCGACACTGTTGTCAATACGACTGGTAGGTATCGCGTAGTAACTGTAAAGAATGTTGCAATATAAAACGTAGAAGTGTTACCTTCGCGTCAGGTTTTTTATATTCCTGGTCAGCCTTTTATCTAGGGTTTACATAATAAAGAGGTTCTTATTAAGTGCAAATACAAATGTCGTCTTATTGACCACCAGGGGACCACCACGTCTTTTATAATATTGCACTAGTTTTCAAAAATAAAACAGATTTTTAATTGAACCCCGCTCAGAGACCCAGCAACAATGGGTGTCAAAACTGTCCCCCATAATGCCGCGGATATTAAGAGCATGCGTCTTGCTGACACGTCAATAGAGCCGCAATTATTTATTTTGCCACCTAGCGGGGGAAAGGGGGAGGCAGCGAAGCCTTATTTTGCTAACCATGGAACTATTTTCACGGGAAACATGAGATGGGTGATTATTCGAACGTTTCAACCGTCTCATTCTTCTGTGCACAATTTTGGGTTAAATGTAGTCGAATATTCTGATACAGTTTTCAGTTATCTGGTAGAAATACAAGAATATTAACATATAATTGCAAATGCCATTAAAATCCCCGTAAAAAGATTAACTAGAAAAAAGTTATGCGTGGTCATACATATGGGATTTTTTAGAAAAAATCTGTACCCTGTACTTTTTTTTAAACCTAAATATATACGCGTCGAATTGAGAACGTCCTACGTTTTTTTTCGTCGGTTAAAAATGAGGAGGTTATAAACCGCTCGAATAATCGTCCAGGTAACAGATGCTATTTTAACTTCATTAATATGCAAAGAACAAGTTCAATTCGTAAAAAAAAAACTAGCCAAGCCCGAGTCGTTTTCAGTAAAAGTTACACAGCGTGGGGTCATTTTATATTGTTTTTTTTTTTATATAAACTGACCATGATTGACCTCTATCTCACCTGATGTTAAGCGCAGATGAGGCTAAAGGTGTATCTCACTGGTTCAGTAACAGCCTATTCACTCAGCCTTGAAGAGCCCTAGATTTTAGTTGAGAATTTCTAACCCGCGAACCAAAAATAGGGGTGGTTGATATAATTTTGACGCCAACGCCTGTCTGTGGGATCGTAGCTCTCAAACGGATGGACTGGTTTGAATGCAGTTTTCTAACGTACAAGCGAGTTTCCTTGCGGTAGTTAAAAAAATAAAAAAAATCATGGGACACTTGACACCAATTGACCTAGTCCCAAACTAAGCAAAACTTGTACAATGGATACTAGGCAACGGATAAACATACTTATATAGATAAATACATACTTAAATACATATTAAACATCCAAGACCCGAGAACAAACATTCGTATTATTCATACAGATATCTGCCCAGGCCGGGAATCGAACCCGGGACCTCAAGCTTCGTAGTCAGTTTCTCTAACCATTTGACCATCCGGTCGTCAGTTCTTAGTTATGTTTGATAAAATCGATTTGGCTGTTTGTGAGACATCAAACTTTGTATGACAATGCCATGGGGGTTTATTGACTGTAGGTTATTGTATAACGTAAGAACAGATTTTTCAAGAAGGTAAACAAAATAAACCGTGTTTAAATTCTATCTGTTCCCGCACGAGTCTTATTAAGCGAGAAATATTTAATAAAACAATGAATAAACCATCAGCCATTATGCATTCAGCCTGCATCTCGCCCGCATTTGATACGGAGGTAAAAATTTAAATATGGCAATTAATTTGTACTTCAAATAGGGGGATATTGTGGATATTTTTAAAATAAAGCCAGAAAAGCTTTAACGTCTTTTTTCATTAAATTGAGTGCCAAAAGACATAATTTAGTAATAAAATTAAGTTAAGTGAGACATTCATCCTATTACCCAGTGTCACTCCGACAGTTTTGACAAACCTAATGAGGTACCATCAGCCAAATATGTGGTCTACCACCCTAAAGTTGATACGATATGAACAATAATGCCAATAGACTTGTCTGTCAACTTGAAAGTTCGACTTTAGCGACATATTCATTTGATAGGAACTTGTTTAAAAATTGATAGACCACTTATTTGGCTGATGGTACCTATTATAATGTCGAAAACCATCCAACCGTTTAGACTGCGGACAGGACCAAAGAAATAGTACTTAGACACACACACACACAAACACACACAATCTCACCTACGCTCAAAAAAACAAACCCTCCGTTTTTTTCCATAAAAGTGACCCGAGATTGACCCTTATCTTAGCTGATAAAAAGCGCAGATGAGGCCAAAAGGAATCTCTCTGTTTCAGTAAGAGCCTATTAACACAAGCCTTGAAAAGCTCTAGGGTAAAAAATAGGGTAAGAAACGTTTTGGATTTTTTTCAGCTGGGATTGAAAACTCAAAAGGCAAACTCAGAAGTTTACAGCTCAGAGCTAGTCAACCAGTACCTGTGTTTATTGGACATGAATAAAGACTTTCTATTAGTTTTTTTTTTCATGTTAACAATGACTGTGAAACTGTTATATGTACCTGTTAAGCAGTACTTGTGTTCGTGTGTCACAAAATTCATAAAGTTACCAATCACTTTTTCAAAAGAATCAATTTTTAAAACGCCTCGTCGCCTTATTGATTTGCCGACGACTTCCCCTGGTAACAGCTGAAGTTAGCCTGTAGGGCGCCAGTTCCCTGGTCCGCGTCCAAAATAGTTTGTCAGCAACTTGCGAGCATTTGATAGGAAATCGGAAATGTTCGAACAGTGAAAAGTTACATTTGAATTTTCCAACGATTTTGCACTGCGGGATGTTTTAACATGCTTATGTTTTAGTTATTTGTGTCACAAGGGAGCAAAATAGTGTATTTACGGCGAGGGCGTACATTGAATCCAGAATGTAGCGAAGGATTCTGCAATAGAATCCTGAGCGTAGCGAGGGATTCTAAAGTAGAATCCTGAGCGTAATGAGGGATTCAAGTGTTAACGCCCAAGATGAAAATAATTTTGCTCCCGAGTGGCTCATACAACTTTTCACACCGAGCATTGAAACTTGAAAAAAAAATCTAGATATTATTAAAGAACACCAGCATGAAAATGCATAGCTTTACAAGTATTGATTTCAAATGAAATGTTGAACAGAAAAGTTACATTTGCTCCCGACCTCAGGAGGAATGTTCTTTCAAGGAGAGGTTATAGATTTGTTGACTTGTGTAAAATGAAATGAATGGGTAGGCCCAGATAGAGATGGCGGGACGACCTGGATGTATTAATCGACGAGTGGCGTCAGACTGCTTTGGATCGGTAAGAATGGAGGACGTGGGGGTCTTTGCCCAGCAGTGGGACAACAACCCAGTCTAGATAGTAGAAGTATAAAAAAGTAGCATAAAAAAGTATTACTATTCTTTTTTTGGTTAATTTTTAAGGTGCAGTTCAATGTTTTTTGTGGCTTGTACATAGAAATGTAGAAACTATTTCTTACGGTTGTATAAGACCGTAAGTGAATGTTTCTTATTAAATGATTGTAACGGATAACTCACGTCTTAAACCGAGTTTAGATCGACATGTTTCGGGCTATTTCGTAGCCCTTCGTTGGACAGTTGCGCGAGCAGAGCGGTGGCGCGTAGTGTGCATGTTGCGGCAGCTGCCAAGTCGCGTGCTCCTTAGAAGAAGGGCTACGAAATAGCCAGAAACATGTCGAGCTAAACTCGGTTTAAGACGTGAATTATCCGTTACAATATCATTTAATATGAGTGCGTCTCATGGTAGTTTCATGTTTAAATGTTTCTTGTTAAAACTTGATACATGCCCGCGTGCATTCGAAAAAGAGTCTTGAAAGAGAGACTGACAAACAGCGTGATTGAAAAATGATTTCTTTTTACCTTTTAAGGTAGAAAACCGAAAAAACCCAAGACTTCGATCAGCAAATGACTGAACTGTAATGAACGTTGAATGGAAGTTGCATAAAATTGAGTCCATTGGGGATGCGGTGTCGGATAACGAACCCCTTTGTCGAGTTGATTCCCGACGCCGAGCGCAGCGGGTTCCGCGATAACTAACTATGTTGTTAAGTTTGGTTAACTTTAAGTAACCGTTTTAACTCAATTGATACTGTATACAGGATGATTCGGAAGACGACATTAATTTATTGAATCAGGATTTACTTTGCGGAGGTCCATATCAATGAACTAAAACAATAACTTTGCTCACCCGCGACCCGTGAGAGAATCACACCTAGTTTCTAGGCGTAAAATCATTTCACATCACAAAAAGGACAGCTACCTACCTGCCGTTAGGCAGTTGTCTCACCGCCGGCGAGGAAACGATTGGCTATCGACTATTTTCTCGCTCAAGAAACGAACAAAAGATATAAGATCCTGTATGAGTAAAAGAGACATATATATTAATAGTTGATCGCTGGCGGTTCACACTGCCGGCGAGAACTCGCTCTTACATCTTTTGTCGCAGCGACAAGAGCTATAAAACTCGCTGAGCTATAAAACTAGCTCAGCGCTGTTAGCTTGGCGGCCGCCCGGCTCGAGCGAGTGGAGCGAGTAATCGCCCGTCGTGCTCGAGCACTCGCTTTTCACTGCTCGCCCACCCGTTTCTAGTTACTCGCTCTGCTCGCTTCTCGCTCATCGTCGGCGGTGAGACAAGTGCCTTAGGTGTAGGTAATACTTCTTTCAATATAGTTTAGTATAGTTTACTAATGGATTATAATTATGACTGTTACATAATGAGTAGCATTTTCATGCTACTATAATGAATATACGAGTGACACGAGTAAATGAAAACTTTTCTGACGCATATCATCACGGAAAATTATTTTTTCATAATTTAAAATTAGTTTCCCTTAATATATATCTATAAGCCTATAAGTTTGTTATATTTGATAGTTTTGTAAGATAAATAAAGATTATTATTATTATTATAAGATGAAAATAGACGGGGGCCCAACGCTTATATCGTTCGATATAAAGTGCGAGATTTGTTAAAATTGTTTGCAATTGACATATTTAGTATTATTTAGTGTACCACTTCAAAAGCTAGTCAAGTAATCCTTTTCTTTCAAAGTCAAAGTCAAAATATCTTAATTCAATTTGGGCTATAACAAGCACTTATGAATGTCAAAAAAAAATCTACCACCGATTCGGAAAAACCTCTGTTGAGAAGAATCCGGCAAGAAACTCAACGAGGTATATTTTTTTTAAACAGATTAACAATATTATTAAATGTTATCTATACATCACAAGTATTTAACACAACTTTATTTTTAACACAGTAGGTTCGCTATTTGAAGGGATCGCTAATGCGGATCGGAATTATTTCCAAATATCCTTGTCCATGATATAATCATTAACTTTATAATACGCCTTAGATATTAATGTCTTCATGACAATAGTTCTTTTAGAGATGTAACTACGAATCATGGGGTCATCGAAAGTGAAAACCAAGCGAGTACAATAATCACTAATAACCATTCTGGATGTTTCTTGCTATCACTTGTCATTTCTTTATTTCCATGTTAAAAATCATTTTCATTTTAGAACAATACGACGCAAAGCCCTTTTTTCAAGTCTGTGCCCTCAACTGAGCTCCTTCTTTTATTTTGCCCCTTAAAAAGCCTATAATCGTCCCCCGACTCATTAGAGGGCCTTTGATTTTGTTTGAGGTCGCCGCATTTACTTTTACAGCGTGTACTTAAGGAATATAGCAAGTAAAGTTATTCTTTTAGTACACACTTGCGTTTATATTGATTTTGAGCAGTTTTTGGGACCTAATGATAGCTACGTTTAGTCGTTTATGCAAGAAATGTGTGTTTATGTAGTTCCTCCACCTCCGCAAACTGATAGAAAACTCACATCACACAAACACATCTATCGCCATCATCACACTACACTGATACGTTTCAAACTGAACTCGAGTTCATCTTCAGAGCAACACAACTGTTCACCGTGTTACCAGACCAGATGTCAGACAAACATCTGACAAAGAACTAAAAGCATTTCCTTGCTCACCCGCGACCTTACGATAGCTAACAAATTAAACAAACCCATCTATCACCACCACCACACCACACTTTCATGCAGTTCCTCCACCTCCACACTGTAAGAACACGCACAAATCAAACAAACCCATCTATCACCAACACCACACCACACTTTCATGCAGTTCCTCCACCTCCACACTGTAAGAACACACACAAATCAAACAAACCCATCTATCACCACCACCACACCACACTGAACTCAACCAGAGCTCATCTTCAGAGTAACACAACCGTTGTGTGTGTTCTTACAGTGTGGAGGTGGAGGAACTGCATGAACACGCATATCTTGCATAAGCTTTGTTATCGTAAGGTCGCGGGTGAGCAAGGAAATTCTTTTAGTTCATTGATATGGACCTCCGCAAAGTAACGCCTGATTCAATAAATTATTTAAACATCTGACATCTATTAGTCACACATAATACGCGGGTAAGCAAAATAATTGGTTTAGTTCAATGTTTCGGACATAATTCGTAGAATCGCCAAACTAAGGTGGTCATTGCAGGCAACGTGCTCTTTTTTGACTGGTGATTTTGGACGAAGCGTGGTAAGTCCTTTAGACCATAGGCTGATGAGTTTACAGAAGTCCTGAGAAGACCCCTCATTATGGCGTTTATTGGGGGGGGGGAGGCTTATGCTCATAGCCGGATTTAGAGATGTGGAGGGTTTTGGGCAACAAAGGAGTGGTCATTTGAGGTTTTTGATATTTTACTGATTGCCTGATCGAAGTGAACAAATATAGATGAATAGTTGTTTACTAGTGTTACTCATCGGAATTTGAAAAAATAAAAAATCTGATATCTCTATTTCTCTGTTGCCCCGTTTGTCCTTCCCTAAATCCGGCCCTGCTTATGCTCAGTAGTGGACGCTTAGGGGTTACTAGGAGAACTTATGATAATGCCCAACTTCCTATTCAATTGAAAGATTATTAGGTTGGCTACTATGCCAGACATAATAATTGTTAATATTTCGGAAGCTTTTTGCATACAAACCCAACGCTATGCTAAATGCGCTGTCAGAATGCGCAGTTTTAATTATACATGTCAAAAGTGCGCTGAATCTCGACTTATGAGTCGCACATGTTAATAAGCTAAGTTCTGAAAATATACTCTAGTTAGGAAATAGAAGACCTCTGGGTCAAAGCAAAATGACTCGTATGTTCAATGAACTAAAGAATTGCTTTGCTCACCTGCAATCTTCACTTACTCTTCTTTCACTTTAAATTCGCGGGTGAGCGAAATACCTAATTGTTTTGGTTTATTGATATGAACCTCCACAAAATAACGCGTCATCATCATCATCATGTCCGCCGAAAGACGTCCACTGCTGGACATAGGCCTCCCCCAAGGCTCTCCACTCAGACCGACATAGCCCGAAGAATTGCGAAACTAAAGTGGCAGTGGGCGGGGCACATTGCTCGCAGGACGGATGGCCGATGGGGCCAGAAGGTTCTCGAATGGCGTCCGCGGACCGGGAGACGAGCTGTCGGTAGGCCTCCAACAAGATGGAGCGACGACTTGGTTAAGATCGCGGGATTGCGGTGGATGCGGAAAGCACAAGACCGGTCTGAATGGAAAATAACGCGTGAATATAAATGTGCGTGGTAAATTTCATATATTCAGGTTATATTGACTAATTCGTTTGAACAATGTATTAAGATGTTTTTTCACCGGCGAGGTGAGACGAGACGAGGCGAGGCGAGAATTGAAATTTGTCTGGTCTCGCCGGTGGAAAATCACCTTAATTGCTTTATGACTAACTACCTTCATCTTTATTTTGTTGAATTGACTAAAGAAATATGTGTGTCCAATATGTTCGTATCATAAAATTAATGGACTAATTAGTTTTTTTTAGAAAACTAACCATTAGCAAGTAATAAATATGGTAGCAATTCTGCTTAACCTTGCCCTGGGTGATTCTCCCTAAAAAGTCAATATAATAATTTAATCTGTGTGCAAATCAGAAAGAATGTCTGATCGAACGTTGCGGGAGAGGGCTGGGAAAGCGAAATGAGCAAAAGCGCGCATTCCGTAGTGAACGAACTTTCACAAGTTTGTTTTGTAGCTTTTAGAACAACGAGAAGTTAAACGTGGGATTATAACGTTGGAGTTTACATTTTGCGAGCTTCTGTCCTATTTACTGTTTCAATGATGTATTATTACAGCTTTTGTTGCTGTAGTCGAACAATGACATGCAGATGTTTAGAGTACCGTTGCAGGTTTATAATATTTTTGTTACTTTTCTAAAATTTTCGTGGTACCTATTGATCTTATTTTCTGAGTGCGGACGTATATTAATTCTCTAGAGATAACGACGCAGAGCTGCGGGATTTAGTACGAATTGCATAACATTTTAAGCTCAATAAGTACTTCACATAAAATGTTCTCATTATTTCGCATAACGATTGGATTTTTGGAGTCTTTTTGTATTTTTTATTTCAACTCCAAATTTGTTACTTTTACGGGTATCCCGTGAAACCATATCGAAAATACAAACTGAGACATGGATGCACAGAAAAACCAGAAAAAGAGACCAGCGCTAGGAATCGAACCCAGGTCCTCGGCAATCCGTCCTGCGTGCTATAACCCCTACACCACCGCTGGACAACAACATAACAACATAGATGTCGCTAGTGCTACTGCATAAGTAGCGTAGTAGAAATAAGCAACCTGAGACATGTATGCATAGGAAAAAATCGTGTCTAGATTCCTGTCCAGCGGTGGTGTAGGGATTATAGCACGCAGCACGGATTGCTGAGGATTGGGTTCGATTCCCAGCGCTGGTCTCTTTTGTCCAGCGGTGGTGTAAGGGTTATAGCACGCAGCACGGATTGCTGAGGACCTGGGTTCGATTCCCAGCGCTGGTCTCTTTTTCTGGTTTTTCTGTGCATCCATGTCTCAGTTTGTATTTTCGATTCGCATAACGAAACAATCGCACTGTTTTCCCAAGAAAAACCCCACACAAACGAATTGCTGACATAATTTTATGATTTAAATGCGGGTTCTGTTCCGCGTACCTTGATTTTAGAAAATCTCGATAGTATATTTCGGTACAGTTGCATGCGCCATGATCACGAGACGAGTGGAGAATTGCGGGTATGCTGGTATAACTTTCAGTCAGAAACAGACCGCGGTAGTCTAAAACATTGTGTTGAATTGCTAACAGAAAAGGAAATCGTCACGTTAGAACTGTGACCTCATAAGAAATAAGCTGGTACCAACAAAGCAGGTCAGGCAAGCTTAGAACTGCGTCTCTACACAGAACTTCCACCCACAGATATAATTACACTAGATTACGCAAATGCATGTACTTCGCGTGTTCGAACCCCGACCAAACGTCGGGGTTGGCCCCATACAAAGACTGATCGCTAACTGACTAATCATGACTAGTGACTGACTCAAGCCACACGGCGCGGGCAGGCGGCGCATTTGAATCATTTTGCGTGGACATCGGGGAATTCACATCGCTAATTCGCTCTTGAGACGTCACAGTAGATATGAAAAAGTGACACGGTTGGTTTTCATACAGATTGAGGTGTTTGCGTTATCTAGTGTAATCTATATCTGTGCTTCAACCCTATCTCACACCACACAAGGTTCTCTGAGATTTAAGAAACGTTTCCACCAATAATGTGCGAGAATGTGTTGCGAGAAACGTGTTTTTCATTAACCAATAGGAACGCTTCATTTACCCATCCTCGCTCCGCTCAGCTGTTTCCACCAGAGATGTGCTGTGCCAGGATGTGTAAATGAAGCATTTCTATTGGTTCATGTTAACACATTCCTTGCAACACATCCTCACACATCTTTAGTAGAAACGCAGCTTTAAGATCATCCTTTTAGGAAGTAGATTTAAAAGAATCTAAAGTCGTAAAACAATTGACGTATTGTTATCTTACAAACATAAAATTAACAGGACTTAGTTAGTGAAGTTTAATGTTGACAATTTAAATCTCGCTCTTTGACATTTAATAATATGATATCACTTTGTTATTTTAACACTAGAGTTAGGGAAATTATTTATTGTATTTTACTTTGTGCCATTTAATTTTCATTATGATGCGCTGTTATTAATTTGATCATTTTAATTAACATATCCTATCTTATGTAATCTACTGCCAGGTCTCTCCGAATGATTTCGTACGCCGACAGGCACTTCACAGTTTGCTCTCTTGTTTGTTTGTCACCTAATTATACCTATGCTGACGAAATAAATAAATGAATTTGAATTTGAAATTTGAAGTTGTCAGAAAATCTAATCTCAATATTCATCGAATCGTACATATAGCCCCCGTTATATTACTTATACATATCTTAGCCTTCGACAATAGCCAACCCATCTCTAAACGGCAACTCGAAAGGGCACAGGCAAAAAGGCCACGCATAATTAACCCTCAATTGCTCGATTCTGGGCCGGGATATTATGTGGCGATTATAGAGTGTGGCGTGGCGGATTATACGTGACGAGCGGCGGGTTAAGCGGCGGGGAAATTATCGTCATATTCGGCTTGGTTTGTAGAGGACCCTGCTTACGTACCACAAGCGTTTGCTGAAATCAGGATTTACATACCTGTAAATTATTCTAGATTATTATGATGCTGAATCACATTGGCATAGGGATGGCACATCGTATTCTAGGTAGTATTGAATTTAAACCTGACTTTATTAGTTTAGCACCTTGCAAGAACACGTTTGTATGATTGAAAAAACATTTTTGTTTGCTGTTCGGTTTGCCCTCTAATACGTTAAATCATTCCAGCTTAGGTATGTAGTCTATGTACAGTCAATGTCACAGTCAATGGCAATGGCACAGACATTAACTTTGGTTATAGCACAGACACGGTTATAGCAGAGAAAAACATAACAATTCAACAGTTTATTTCACGGGCGTCGCGACAGGAATGATCGATCAAACAAGTCAAGTCAAAGATTTCAAAGACTTTGGTTGCTTCACATTTGGCAATTTTTATAGCTGCCCCTCCCTACTCCCCCCTGGCGACGCCAATGGTTTATTTTATTGACATGTGTCACCGCAAAGTAACGCCTTCAGTCAGCGAGCTGCAACTTACAATAGCGATCATGACACTGAAACTTCTAGAAATGTAACTTTTATTTACCTACGTTTAGGACTGTGTTACTAACCAAACCAAAAATAAAAATAATAATTAAAAAAATCAAAAACCCGCCTGCAAAATATAACTCACAGTTGTTGAGGTAAAATGAACTGAAAAGATCGAAACAAGTCGAAAAAATTTGAAATAATCAAAAGCTAACAGAATTTAATGAAAGAAATCGATACAAGACCAAACACAAACGGCTAATTTAACACACATGTCCACGGTAGTCCTTCAAAATTTAATGCAATGTTATGAAGTGCAGGCGGAGGCATGAGATTGAGTTACTAACAAATGCACCACTCCTTGCAGTCGGGTAAAAAGTTGGAAAACCTCCGACTTTGTCACTTCAAAGTTCAATATCTCAAAAACGGCTAAACCGATTTTGATGAAACATGTAAGGACCATCGCTAGAAAACCTGATTTCAAATAAAAAAACCGCATTCAAATCAGTCCACCCGTTTAAGAGCTGTGGTGCCACAGACAGACACACATAACAGTCAAACTTTTAACACTTATAACACTTTTTGCGTCGGGGGTTAAAAATCAACAAAATTTCATTCGTTATCCTAGTTCCCACAGCCCCAAGTGTGGGCACACACGCGGCTGTAGACCGATGGAGTATAATTTTAGCCGCTTATCGACCCGTCTGCCTCCATCTGTCTTACCTCGTGCTGTTAGCGGACGAATATAGTTCACCACGGGTCTCGCACAGCAGACATAGCCTCCACGGCTATGCCACTTAGAGGGAAAGTATGTCTTAAATATTGTTAGATAGAATATGTATTGCACTGCAATATTGTACAGTCGAACTCATAAACTTGTGAGCAAACATTTTATCAAAAATATCTAAACACTACTCTATTATGAACGGCGTATATTTATTTGATCAATTTTTTGCTCACAAATTTATGACCTCGACTATACTGTAAGAAGACTCTGAAAACAAAGGGGGGGGGGGAGGCTTGCGCTCAGAAGTGGGACAGAATTAGGCTAACAATTATAATAATAATTCTATTTTTAAATGTTTCTTTAATTGTCACTTTCACTTCACCACAAAAAAAGGCAGGAGATAGGATCAAATTAGCGTCATACATGGTCATACCTTATTGTAAAATTAAAAATGCAATTCGGAGGAGAATAAGGTCCTTGGGGCAAAATGCCGTACGTACGACAATGTACGTATGTATGTATGTATTTGTTTTTTAATTGTGTAGTACAATGTACTAATTGTTGTATTTCTTTGTTTACAGGTATGTCAAATCTGATGTTTACTTTAGCAGTCAAGCCGAGAAGACGATTTTTCGTAAGTTATTTTTTTTTAAATACACAATCTATCAAGCGTCAAGAAACCCACTCATTCACTCACTCACTTTTGCGGGGAGACACAAAATCATATATTTTAATTTTTGTATTTCTTTTTTTTTGTTTTATTTGTGTTTGCTGTTGTTGTTTTTTAGCTTTGTTGTATTTGTGAATGTGAATAAATGTCTTCTATTCTATTCTATTCTAAATTACAAACCATTACCACATCATTAATTCTGTAAAATACAGAGCGTAGGTGAACCCACAACAGACTCTCTGCTTGCGAAGCTGCGTTTTGAATCCTTGATCCAATACGCTACAAGAACTCTTTATTGACCACCATCACATAGTAAGCCGTACAAAAAACGCAAGTATATAGAAATTTTCCAAGGTAAGCAATAGGCGGCCTTATCGCTTCAGAGCCATCTCTTCCAGGCAACATTTACAATAGACAGACGTAAGGAATAGATTTTAGCAAGTGGTGCAATTTACAGAATTTGCTTGACCTTCTTCTAAGGTGGTCTGCAGATGGGGTTTATTAGTAAGCCTTCATGACGACTTCCTTAGGAAAATAGCGGTTTTCCCATAAATTTATCACCGTAGAGTTGGAGTCTAGAGCTCGTAGCCTTTGGCTGACTTAGGTCATGTTCTAGGTAAGTCATTTTCTAAGTAGGTCATGTTCTAGGTAAGTCATTTTCTAAGTAGGTGATGTTCTTGGTAAGTCATTTTCTAAGTAGGTCATGTACTAGGTAAGTCATTTTCTAAGTAGGTGATGTTCTTGGTAAGTCATTTTCTAAGTAGGTCATGACTAGGTAAGTCATTTTCTAAGTAGGTGATGTTCTTGGTAAGTCATTTTCTAAGTAGGTCATGACTAGGTAAGTCACTTTCTAAGTAGGTGATGTTCTTGGTAAGTCATTTTCTAAGTAGGTAATGTACTAGGTAAGTCATTTTCTAAATTGACAATAGAGAGCGCTGCTACCCTCTCACACATCACTGGCGGCATTGTACCGCCCGGGCGCCTTTTTTTTTTATTCGACTGGATGGAAAACGAGCACGTGGGTCTTCTGATGGTAAGATATCAGCACCGCCCATAAACATCCTGCGATCGCATTTCACCATCTCTTTCTATCATCATCCTATACCGTGTGATAGAAAGAAAACAACCACAGGAAGAGATGAGTCCGTTCTTTTCTCAAACCAGATACGTCACGGACTATACTATGCTGAAGTTAAACTAACATTATTTTGTAAAACTAGCTATAAAACATTTTTATGTTCTAAAGCTGGTACGATATAAAAAGCGCCCCGGGCTAACAAGTAGGGGTCGTAAATCAAATCTCAATATCGGGAGCGATACACAGTTGGCTAGCCCTGGCTATCCGCTACGCGTTCGATCTTGCTGTCCCGGTCACTCGCTTGAAGTTAAAAAGGGAACACTAACTCAACGTAAGAGGGTTGGTCTGACGAAGTTTATTTTTCATACCTTTATTAAACAGTTTGCTTGACGTGGAGAAATGGTAGTTGTTTGTTATATTGGGTCAGTTTGTTGCCCGAATTGGAAGTTTAACTTCTTTATTTTCTTAGTTAAAGCCACTACGCTTAGTGGTTTGACCTATGGCCTCTCAAGCAGAGGATCGTGGGTTCAAATCCAAGCTTGCACTTCTGAGCTTTCGATATTGGTGTGCGAAATACATTTAAAATGCGACCAATAGCTTTATTGTAACCAGAAAAAACCGGCCAAGAGCGTGTCGGACACGCCTAAGATAGGGTTCCGTAGCCATTACGAAAAAAATCAAGTAATATTATGTGCGTTATAACACAATTAAAACACTTGCTACAGTCTTAAAATCTATTACCAGAAAAAGAGCGTATCCTCACGGCACTTACGTCCTTTTGTTGACAAGCGCAGTTTTTCGGCAATAACTCAAAAACGGTACATCTTGTACTTTTCGAGTAAAATGCCTGTGACATACGGACGGACGGACACACAGACAGACAGACAGACAGACATACAGACAGATAGACAGACGGACTTGACGAAACTATAGGGGTTCCGTTTTTGCCATTTTTGCTCCGGAACCCTAAAAAAGACATCAGGGAAACAATTAATTCTGACCCATATGTGCGTCAGCGTTAGACTACAGGTTGAAAAATTATCTTGATGCTTACTGACAAATAGATTTAACTTTGCAATAGAAAATATTTCGACACTCTCAAGGGAATCAAAACTTGTAGGGTATTTTCCGTTGACCTAATAGAATTTGAACTGGGTATTCATAATTACCTACAAATTTGTACGGAAGCCTCGGTGCGCGAGTCCGGCTCTCACTTGGTTGTGTTTTTTGATACGTTTGTTCAGTAGTAATTCATTCCCATTCTAGTAAAAACCGATGCAATGTAATTAAAAAATAATCTTTTCTCTAAAAGTTTAAGCAATAAATCTTCGTTTTCAAAACGGTATACTCTCGCGTTAGCTAAAAACGCGGCGTTAATTTAAAAATAAAAGGCACGCTAGGAAAATTCGAAATAAATCCTAGGAAAACACGGTCGGGGCTGCGAGGACCGCCCGGAACCGGTTTCAGCCCGTTAAAACTGGTTATGATCAGTAAAAACTGGTCAAGTTTAAGTCGATCTCGCTCACGAAGGGTACCTCAATTGCTATTATTAAAATTAAGCTGAAAATGTCGAGACACAAGTTTCTCGTATAGGGATCGCTTTTAATTTCGCAACATGTTATTAAAACTACAAGATAATTTTACCTTTCTTCTTGGCTGTACAGCTTGGCTATATATGTATACCGTATATACAGAACTCGGCTCTCCTGTTACATCCAAGATAATACAATATTTAGTTGGTATTTCATAGGTTCTACTGTCACAAACTCCACACGAGATGCTAATAAAGCGTTTCGAGCCTCGTACAAGTTCATTATCAAATTATTATTCTTTATTTAGTTCGCCTGTAATCCCGGGGATTTGATTGTGTTCACTATAATTAAAATGTAATAAGTTCGAATATAAGCCGTGTTGGCCAGAGGGTCGTGGGTTCAAACCCCGGCTCGCACCTCTGAGTTTTTCGGAATTCATGTGCGGAATTACATTTGAAATTTACCACGAGCTTTGCGGTGAAGAAAAACATCGTGAGGAAACCTGCACAAACCTGCGAAGCAAAAAAATATAAATTACCCCTAGTCGGTTACCGTTTTACGCTTAAACTGCTGAACCAATTTCGATGAGGTACGGAGATAGTTTAAAACACTGGAAAGGACATATAGTTCTTATCTCGGAAGGTTGCATAGTTCGCGGGGAAGCTAGCAAGCCTAAAACAAAAAAATAATTACAAAAATAAAGGCTAGCTAGAATACCTAATTATAAAATATTGACAATTTTTAAGTGGTATATTCTACGGCTCAAAAGATGCAGCTCTAAGTATGTATGACAGACGCGCTGAAGACAAGAGCCTGAGTAATAGCTTCACGAGAACCGTTCGTTACGGAACCCTGAAAGCCAGCTAAGCCGCGGTTTAAAGCGAAGATATTCGGAATTCTATTTCTAGTTACTGGACAAGTGGCCGTCTATCCCACTAGTCCCATTGAGTAGTCCCATCATGGACTACTGAGACGATTACGTGTCAGTAGTCCCATGGGACAAGTGGCACTAATATTTTCATCCCAAAAGTCCCATTACCGTTATCACAGTGTAGTTCCAAAAGTTAAATACCTGATGGCGACAAGTACATAGTCCTAAAGTACATATATTTTAAATTTTATTGTATTATCTCCTTTGAGCGTGATCATTGTATTCACTCGACAAATTAAAGCATTCTGGTACTAAGAGTGTTTGAAAAAAGTCACGGACAGACAGACAGACATTGCAAAACTATAAAGGTTTTGTTTTTGTCAGTTTCACAACGGAACCCTGAAAACATGACTAACATAGTTCATGTTGCAAGGAAGAAAACCTATATATAATAGTTTCTTATCATAGGTTGCGGTAATGGTGTCAAAAATTGAGTGTAATGTGTTCGTGTAATGAACAAAATAAACGATAAAAAAATACGTCCATAAGTGACGGGAGATATTGAAATACGGGGAATATATAAATACTGGCAAAGAGCGGGTTCATGTAATAAAAAAAAAACAAATGATAAAAAAATGCAAGTCCAGAATTACGGATTCGTGTAATAACAAAAATTAAAAAAAGATTCTTAAAACTAAGCAAAAGCGATTCAATTCATCATTTTATTACAATCGCTTATCTTCGTGCTGTCCGATTTTGATGAGGAGATATATAAAACTACAGTTTCAGGCCCCTTTTGTAAAACTAAAAGCATCCGGAAAACTCGGTCAGTAGTTTCTAGAATTAGCAAGACAAACAGACAAAAATTCTAAATATTTACTGGTTCGATATATGGGGGCTATTCAACGCCTACAGTTTACTTTTTGTTGCTATCCGTTTCTTTTATTATATCTGTTAATTTCATGGGTTTTTGAATGAAGAGATATCATACATACATACACCCATTTCATTTATTTATGTGTTGATCTTCAAAGAACATTATTCGCCCGTAAAGGGCTTTGTTTTCCATAGTATATATTAATATCGGTTCAGTATTAGTATCGGTTCAGTAGTTATGGTATGTTACCTTACAAATAAAACAAACAAAACTTTTTAGCTCTTTATTATATTATTGTACATTCATAAAAAAACAATTTCGTTCATCCAACAGGACATCGACACAATTGCTTTTTGACGATTACACAAGAAAGTGATTTAATGATATCAATCCGTTAATTCAAAGTTCATAACTTGCGTTTTTATAAATATGCCATTACTCTGTTGGATGAGCGATTGACTAAGATATTACTCTTATAAATAACTTTACAAACAGATGTCCGGTCAGCGCTACGACAACAGCGTTATGCTCTTCTGAAGTTCGCCTATATACGTTCTACTTGGTGTATGCATCAGCAAAACTGCCACGCTACGCTACTTTAACCACCGCAAACAGTGGTGTGAGTGGTGTTATACTGACTGACGCGTATACAACACGCCAAACTTATATTTCTTATATTTGTACTGACACATTACACGCTTTTCAGAGCGCCCACAGTGAAACTTCCATCAGCAGTGAAATTTCAAGTTGCACGCCTAAGAAGCAATAATGTTACAGTCGACGTTCAGTCAGGAGTGGTCCTGGATAATTATCCAAAGACCGTAATGTGCGTTCGAATCGTCAATGTTAAGGTGTGTCCTGCAGTTCACACTATGAAAACACGACAAAAATTTGTAAAATAAATAATAAAACCGCATGCAGCATTAACTTCAGAGACACTACGGTTGACGTTCAAGAGCGCATACGCGTCGTGATGAACGGGACGCGGATTTCTACCCCGTTCTTCGAGCGACACGTCGCGCGTCTGACGCGAGCGCACAAATTAATGCACGCTCTCCCGTAAAAGTGCGCATAAGAAGTATCAGCCTGTTTTTGGTACGCATGCATTGTGTGAACAAGCACGCAATACGTTAATGATCTTTCCGCAGGTTGCCCAAGAAGACCTTGTTACGACTTTCACTTAGAACGACTAAAAGTTCGTCAACTTCCCAGCAACGCCAACGGCGTTATGCGAAGCAAATATATTTACGGTTAGAACTCAGTAGGGCGGTAGGAAATATATTCAGGCAACAGTTCTAGTATGTTACTAGCCTTTTTCTCCTATTGTTCCTTGTTAAAATATTTAGTCTCATTTTATTTGCTGGGCCTCGTACGAGACCCGTTTCGTTATTTTTCGTCATTCCCTTTCTTGGAAAATCATCAAAATGTTCCAACTTCGGACGCGAGGCCCTCACCTGGTTGATTTTGATCTCATAAAAGCACTCGTCCCAACATTGGTCAGAGTACTGATTGCATGTATTAGCTCTAGAGTAATCACAACAGTAAAGACGATTAGTACTTTACTTTTGGCATAGTTGCGGAAAAAATTCATACGCTCGGCATTAGGGAGCTCGTACCCACAGCCACTTGGACCGACATAACCTGCGCAGGCATGTCGATTTCATGTGCATCACATCAATATTATTCATTTAATCTTGCCCTCATAAGGGCACGACTCGCTTCGACCACTGCACGCTACCACCGACACGAGTACCAGTCTAATCGTGAACAAGTCTCCGAATTAGCCGAAACCGTATCGAGTTGATAACGCAGCATTGTCATATTTTGTTAAAAGTCTCGTTCTAAAAAGAACGCGGACTCGGCTATCGCTTTGTCACCACCAATACACAAACACAGTCTAGTCGGGAACAAGCCACGAATTAGCTGTCGTCGTATAGAGATGATAACGCAGATCGCCCATGTATTTATTTTATACTTATTTTGCTGAATCAGTCACGCTGCCTGGTTAAGGACAACATTTCAGCTCGTATTACACCAAACTATCACACATTATGTTCATACAAACTACTAGCAACTCTCCAAACTGAAAAAAGACAGCAGATTGTAATGCGGCACTGTCACGCGCGCTTCTTTGTTAGATCATTTGTTTTGCAACTTCCGCTGGTCGCCCCGTTCGACAGACGTCACTTTTAAGTACTAGCCGCGGGAACTATGTTCCAAACAGTTTCACGTTCGTGATCGGCGCTATCTCAAAGCGAATGGCGGCTCAAATAAAAATGTTCAAATAAAAGTATATAAATAGGTAGTAAAAAATTAGTGACCATTACTGATAAGTCATCATCATGTTTGCAGGTGGTATGATCTTGTGCAAGGTCCGCCCGGATTGCTACCACCATCTTGCTCGCTAATCCTGCCGTAAAATAGCAGTGCTTGCATTTGTGTGTTTCGGCGTGGAGAGTATGACAGCCGGTGAAATTACTGGCAGTTGAGGTATCCCATCTTAGGCCTCTAGGTTGGAAACGCATCTGCAATCCCCCTTGTGTTGCAGGTGTCTATGGGCGGTGGTAATCTCTTACCATCAGGTGACCCACTGGCTCGTTTTCCATCCAGTCGAATAAAAAAAAAACATCATCATCATCCACGCCTATATACGTCCCTTTGCTGGGCACAGGCCTCCTCCCAGAATGAGAGAGCCTTCAGTCATAGTCCCCGCGCGGGCCCAGTGCGGATCGGGTACTTCACACACTCCATTGAATAGCTTCGCAGGTTTGTGCAGGTTTACCTGTGAGTATGTGTAGTGGAGTAAAGTTGCAGAAGCGGACGATAATTTGCACGACTTCAGTGACTATCATGCTGGGGACATTGTAAACATATATTGAAGAGCGTACTTCAACTTTTACATGTAGTGACAGCAAATATGCTGTAATAAATAATGTAATATCGAGTTATAAAACATTTAATTTCAATAATAACCACACCGCACATTTTTTTTCTAAAAAGTGTCCTACTGTGATCGCACCCATTATGAGTTCCATTTGAGCATGACGGTAATGGGACTTTTGGGACAATAATATGATAAAAATATTAGTGCCACTTGTCCCATGGGACAACTGGGACGTAATCATCCCAGTAGTCCCATGATGGGACAACTCAATGGGACTAGTGGGATAGACGGACAAGTGGGGACTTAATTTAGTTAAATAAGTCGATTGCCTCTGTCAAGATTTATTTGAAGTTCGGTTTAAGATTGGTGTCACTTTTAAGTTTACTATTACTTGCATTAATATAGTTAAATAACGTAACCATAAAAATTTCATTTTTAATAAAAGCTTTTTTTGCTGGCTGTACTTTTTGTTGACTGTACTTACATTGTCAGCCAAACTACATTTGCATGACAAATTTAAAGTCGATGCTATTAACTGTTGAATAGTTTCGTCCTGTGGAGACGATCCTGGCTGGACTACCAAGATGTCACTACCAGATTATTGTATTGTCACGCAATTTACATAAATATTCCAAATTTCAAGTCATTCTGACTACTGGAAGTTGGTCAAATTTTAAGATTTGATTACAGACAGACAGACAACGGGACAGGTGAAACTAAATAATAGCTTGTAATATAGGTAGATTAAATTAATGTCACAATATGAACAGTTGTTACAAGAGCTGCCGACCGAGACAACACAACAAATCAGCTCGTTCTGATCTTAAATTATTAACTTTATGATTGGTTTTTGGGAGTCTTTTTGTATTTTTTTTTTGGTTTTTGTATTTTCGATATCATTAACTTTATTTAATCAGGGAAAAATTCACTGCCGCAATCGCGTGGGTACAATTCCATTTTCCAGGATAAGAACTACCCTATGTCCTTTCAAGGGTCTGAAACTATCTCTGTACCAAATTTCATCTTAATCGGTTTAAGCGAGAAAAGATAACGGACAGACAGAATTACTTTACCATTTATAGTATTAGTAAGGATAAATATCTTGTGAATATCTACTGTGTTAAAAATAAAGTTGTGTTAAATACTTTTGATGTATACATATCATTTAATAATTTTGTAAATCTACCTCGTTGAGTTTCTTGCCGGATTATTCTCAACAGAGGTTTTTCCGAACCGGTGGTAGATTTTTTTTTGACATTCATAAGTGCTTGTTATAGCCTAAATTGAATAAAGATATTTTGACTTTGACTTTGAACCCATCCACAATGCAATCCACAACAGATAGATATAACCTATATAGGACTCATCAAAGCTAGAGTGAATAGGCTGTTACTGAACCAGTGCGATGCATGACCTGGTTGCCGTGGTGGCCTAGTGATTTGACCTATCGCCTCTCAAGCAGAGGGTCGTGGGTTCAAACCCCGGCTTGCAACTCTGAGTTTTTCGAAATTCATGTCCGGAATTACATTTGAAATTTACCACGAGCTTTACGGTGAAGGAAAACATCGTGAGGAAACCTGCACAAACCTGTGCAGCCAGTCATTGGTGCGTGTGAAGTTCCCAATCCGCACTGGGCCCGCGTGGGAACTATGGCCCAAGCCCTCTTGTTCCGAGAGGAGGCCTGTGCCCAGCAGTGGGACGTATATAGGCTGGGGTGATGGGATGATGAAGCCCTATTACCTAGCAGTAACGGCAATCATTTCAGGTAATACGCTAACGCACCTGAATATAATTTCTAATCATCCCAAAACACCCGGTAAGTACTTTATTTCAATGAGCATAACACATTGTGACGTCATAAAGCGAACGACCAACACATCGTTCGAGACGACGCTGTAAATTTTAATGCGGTTTTATCACCGACCGATAATCAACCCCCGGCTCTCTACACAGGCAGGGATAGCCAACATTTTTTAATTAGCAGCGTGCTTCCATTGCGGTTTGCTCAACGTTTTTACTATAAAAAACAACAAACTCAACATACAAACGGAACCCTAACTTCGAGCGTTTAAAGTTGACTGTCGCTTGTACGGTAAAATCCAGGGGTACTAAAACTCCGGTTCGTGCGAGTCAACCGAAACGTGTGCCGTTTTGAATTTTTAAAAAGATTATTTCAGAGTGGCCCCGCGCAGTAATGGAGTGCGCCGCCATGTTGTAATTACGGCGAACGGTGTCACCGGAGTCAAGTTTGTGTTGGACTAGCGGCGTGATGGATATTGATGCCGGTATACTTGTAGATTGAATATTGAACACGACTCATAACTTTGGCGGGGAAAATGATCTACACTGACTTCTTAGTCACAGATTAAGTTTCTTGATTCATACTAATGATACAATTTTTTTTAGATATTGTTTGAGATCATGGAAAAGATACAGAATAGTTTTTACCTCGAAAATTGTAAACGTTTCTATGCGATATGGACAAATAAATCGTAAAATACAAAATAGAGAAATAAATTAACAGCTTTATTGCAAGAAAAAAATATTTTTGACCAGAGATCGTTAAAAAAATTAAGAAAATGAATCGGCTTTTACTGATATTCTATAGATGCTTTAAACACCAAACTACTCCAATCTAAACTCTAAAATAAAGAGCTCGAGAAATACTGTACAGAATAACCCTCCTTGATCTTAAAAGTTTCATATACCAAGTCTCTGTGCCAGGGCGTGTGAGATGTGAAATGTGTCAAATGTCACGATGATCGGTTGACGCGATGACGCGTGGAAACAGAAATGAGAAAGTCACTTTTACATTTATAATATTGGTAGCAATGTTTCTGAAGTTATTTTTTGTGCCAGTTGAGTTACGTTCATATTTATGTATGAAGTATTTATGTTTTGATATCCTTCAGTCTATAGAAAACTTTAAGTTGGTAAAAGGATTGTTTAAGACGTAATGCACGACGTAATGTAATATTTTTTTCATTTGTTTAAGTCTCACTACTGTTGTGATGAATAAGTACAGTATAACGTACTCAGATCTTTATTATTTTTTAACTACAGAGAAAATCCACTTGCATGTCTTAAAACATATTAAGAAGCGTTTCAACCAATAAGTTTCTAGTTTAGCTAAAGTTAAAGTGAACGCTACAATTTCCTCTCTCTAATTAAATATATTTGCACAAACCCATTCCGTATAATATCTCCTGTTTCTATTACGATTACTGAAATTGAAAACGTTGGGAACGACCTTAACTTCTCGGTTTAACAAAAGCAAAACAACAGATTTAATTTTGGCTAGTACCATCAAGAAACATAAGGTAGCTACAACCTTACACTGTAGTGTTTGAGTCGATTTCATGTCAGCCTTAGTTTTAGGTTAGGTTAGACTTTTACAGTCACCTGTTGCGGATTCGCTGGAGTGTTATGGTTCAATAAAAACTGTACAATTCTAAGTAACGACACCCTTTGTGAGGTGCTCTCATGAATTTAAAGCGCCTGCGTCTAGTGCTGGTTTAATTCTTATTTTATTTTTCGAGCCAAATGTTTACTGCACCTGGATTCGGAGTTGCAGTCTCTGAGTAAAGTTTTGTTGAAGTGCAGTAGTTTTTTGTTTTAATTAAAAAGTGTATTTGAATACCTACTTTGGATTCATTTAGGTTGTACAAGTTAATTTATCTGTTGTGGCGAAGATGTTTTTTTACTTAAGTTTCAATAACTGTTTATTCATTACCCTGTTATTAAATTCGTAGCAACATTGACCATTGATTGATTTTCTTTGTGGTCTTCTTCTATACTTTAAAGTTTTAAATAAATACTTATTTATCGTCATCTAAAGTGTCAGACCTCGTAACTCCAAACTTCGTAAGTCTTACTCCATTTTATACCATTGCCACAACTGTTTATATTTTTTTCTTCGGAATATTATTTGTAATAATTGTATTATTTAATATAATAATATAAAAGCAAAGCTAACCTTCGTACAAAATCTTTGGTGGTGAAATTTTTTGTGCCTCCTGCAAAATTTGATCGGATGGAGTTACATGGTCTGACACTTTAGGTACCATCAGCCAAATATGTGGTCTACCACCCTAAAGTTGATAATCGTTTGCATGTCATAAAACAATAATGCCAAATAGACGTGACCTACCGTACCGTACCGTACGTTGGACGTATTTGACCAACAGTGGTGTAGTGGTAGCACGCGGTACGGAATACCGAGGACCTAGGTTCGATTCCCAGTGTTGGTCTTATTTTTCTGGTTTTTCTATGCATCTATATTTCATTTTTTATTTTCAATTTAGGTTTTACGGGATGACCGTAAAAGTAAAAATTTGGAATTGAAATAAAAAATACAATAAGATTCCAAAAAACCAATCTTCCAAATAGACGTGTCTGTCAACTTGAAAGTTCGACTTTAGCGACATATTTATTTAATAGGAACTTGTTTAAAAATTGATAGACCACATAAGTATTTGCCTGATGGTACCTACATTAGCGTCGGACGTTTTTACTCAAAATTGCCCAAAATTGCCCAAAATTGTTTTCCCCACCTTCAGGTGTCAAAGCAGCTCCAGAGGCCATATTGTCTAATACGCTTGGAATGACAATCGTTTTCACCACTTCTTTCTGTCACACGGTATAAGATGAGGGTAGAAAGAGATGGCGAACGCTATCGCGAACTACACGTTAGACGACACGGCCTCAGGTTGCGACCCACATTTAAGCATTCCTGGGAGCACTCTGTACCTTTGTATACTGCTCGAGACGACTGACTCGGCGAATTCCTCGCGCAATGACGTCTTAACCCTTTCGAGTTCTGTAACTTAATCTTGACAATGACTGGCTTTTTACTGTTTTTGAATTGTGATAGGTACGGAAAAGGTCACGCGTAGCTTTAGATGAATTAGCTTATATAGTCATCATCATCATATCAGCCGCCGGGTGACTGGTGACGCGGGTGACGGATAGTATTAAATAAAACTCGCTTGTTTTTTTATGAAAAAAGAAATACTAGCCTTACCGGCTTTGTAAGCTAAATTTATAGTATAGTTAGGGTCTAGTAGTAAAACTGATGTCTAGAATCGTACTAAATTTCCATGAGAGTCCCCAAAAATGTCATTGAATTTATTTCATCAAGGGAACTCTGGCTTCTAGGCCGTGTCTCTAGGCCCCATGGGAATCAACTAAAATCCTGTGGTTTAATTCAACTGCCAGCCGCGAACTGGCCACCAACGGGCAACGGCAAGCGGATCGACGAGCTTTGTTTCTATTCAATGCGTGTGCTGCTAAGTGACAACTATGTGGTTAGCGTCTCGGCTACGCAATGAACAGGGAACACGCTGACCGTGTCGCTGCCCGCTGGAGTCCACGTTGCCTTAGAGTTAATGGTTTCGCGAGCGAAGTTGGAAGTAAGGCTGCCTGTTCACTGGAGCAGAAACATAGCGGAGCGAGAAAGTAATGCGGAGTAGAGTTTCTCCCCTTTCGCCGAGCTTCCCCGCTTGTGGTCGCTTCCTCACTGCTTTTCCTGGCTCCGCATTTTTTCTTCCGGTTTGATCTGAGTTTTTAGCCTAGTTACAGTCGAGTCCATAAACTTGTGAGCAAAAATTGGATCAATAATATCTGAACACGCTTCTACGTTGACAATAGAGTCGTGTTCAGATTCAAATTTTTGCTCACATGTTTATAAGCTCGACTGCACCAGCTCTCTGTCTACTAAAGAGGAGCGGAGATTTTACACGTTAATCTATTGGTGGATGTGTTTCGTTCACCGCTTCGCTTTCTCGCTCCGTTTTAATGGACCGGCCGCCTAACCTCGTCGATAGTAAAGCCATTCCGCCAGCGATGATTTGCTAAACTGTCACCAAGACGTCCATCTAACGCTTCGCCGTGCGTGATCCGATTACTTCGCATAAAGTTATTTTGGTAGTTTTTCTAGAAGGTTACGCTACAACAATGACGTAATACGTTTTTGGACTAGCTGAAGCGTCCATTTTGTTCTTGTCATGCAAACAGAGTTTGTGGTTTTTGTAAAAAACTAAACCCGGATTTTTAATCCCACGGAAAAAAATGTAAACAAAGTTTCGTCATTTTCAAAGTGACATTTCAGGGGATTTCAAGGTATGGGCCCGCTAGAAATATTATATAAAGTCTCTTGTTGCCATGTTTTTTTCTATTTTCGATAAAAGAGTCGTTTTTACGGGAGACAACTTATAAGTCGTCTTTTGACCGAGAATACTCGGACCGGAGTCCATCCTTTCATACAAAAATGAACGAAAAACAACGGAAAACGTAACAATGAACAACTTAACTACAATAAAAATATAACAACAATGTCGACAGTAAAAAAATAACAGAACAAGAGTCACTGGAAAACGATTACGAATACAGTCTCGAATGTTAGTGCATTGAGTGACGTCTCGCGTCAAGCGGCCCACAGCTTAAAAACCCTGGTGTAATGTAATACCAGGACAATAAATTAATTATGCATACGAAAACTACTCTCTTTGTAAATTAATATATCAAAGCGTAGTAAATGCCAAAGTAAAGATTTTCATCAGTCATTAAAATATTTTATCTTGATTAAGAAATACAGTTTTTTAATGGGAAGTCGATTTCTTTCAAAAGTGGAGAGAATAAAATATCTTGAATTCTGCAATTTTTTTTTGATAACGGCAACACCTTTGTTTACATTTTTTAATTTTTAGATTTAAAATCCGGGTTTAGTCTACTCGGTGTTTCACTCACTTAAACTATTAGGCACTAGATGTTTCAGCACTCCGACTTCTGGCTGGAAGGCGTGGTGTTCCGTCACTTACCTTTAAGAATGCAAAAAGGAAAATCCTTGAAAAACTTGCACATCTTCTATAGGTATTTTGGTTTTCATTGTTCAAAGTCAAAGTCAAAATATCTTTATTCAATTTAGGCTAACGTAATATTATAAGTACTAGAGTCCGAACTAAGAAATTGGCAATATAGAGAGCAACCTGAAAAAAAGCAACCTGAGATATGTGCGCATAGGAGAAATTCGTGTCTAGACTCCTGTCCAGCGGTGGTGTAGGGATTATAGCACGCAGCACGGATTGCTGAGGACCTGGGTTCGATTCCCAGCGCTGGTCTCTTTTACTGATTTTTCTGTGTATGTCTCAGTTTGTATTTTAGAAATATAGAGAGCGCCTTTTAAGACATCCACGAGAAGCCATGAGTCCGTCCTACTTATATTCTAAAACCGGGCATGGTACGGACTGATTGGACGCTTTCTATCATTAGATTATACAAGTCTTGAATGAACTCTTAGCAAAATTATCGTAAATCGACTGCGCGCTCTCCCAATGGGAGCCAAAAACAAACCGGGCTACAATCACGCAGATATTTAAACAATCTTGTCATTTTTCATTCCATTTGCCGCCTCATTCCACAGACCGTAAAACCTCATCGGCTATTTCACTTAAAAAAATTGTGTAAAGAATTTTCCGTGTCATTTTCGTAGACGACTTGGCAGTGAGGAATTAAGCGAGGTAGGCCCGAGGTAGGCACAACTTTTTTTCCTTGTCGAAAGGTGTTCGTAATTTTATAGACATTTGGCGACGCCGTATCTCCCGCGCCTCCCTAACGAGCTGTCCGAAGATAGAAATTGGAGATAAACCGACGGTATTATTAGAAATTGGTGGACCAAAGTGATTTGCGCCCGAACTTGGCCCAATAAGGTCTCTTTTGCGAGGGTGGGACTAAAATTATGAATTTTCTTGAGTGACAGGTCCGCCGGAAATAAATAAGTAGCTTCGATTGCCGATCAAGTTGAAATGAAAATTTTATCTTTATTTTTTAAACATATTCAAAAGCTTAAATTGAACTCTATTTTATTTACAAGATGGATTTAGTTATTAATTTATAAATTTCATTTATGAATCGACAAAATGAAACTAATGGTTTTACCACATGGTGTTCAAGTAGTTATGGCTGCTTGAAAAAAAAGTTACGGTGCCCTACTTTTATCATAATATTATGGCGTTTCAAGACTTGTGAGAGAAGATAATAAGAGTCGTGGTTCGTAACCATATTTTCATCTCTGAGTTTGTCTGATTTCAAGTGTTTGTTTTCGATGAAAGAAGATGTCGTGAGGAAACATACAAATCTGTGAAGGAAGCAGTTCAATGGTATTAGTGAAGTTCCCAATCCGTACTGGGCCCGCATGGGAACCGCAGCCCAAGCCCTTTCATACTGAGAGGATGTAAAATAAAATAAATCTTTTAGGAGACAACTTCATCAGAAATATATTATCCTAAAACACTTATAAAATACTTTTCTAAAGTGCAAGTCATCAAACCGTCTTTTTCCTCTTTCGCGTGAACCCTGAATGTCATTTAGTGAACATTTTTTTCGCATTAAAAAGTAGCTCGCAGCTACAGGATGTTGCAAAAACGCGAGATCCAAATCACGCAAAAACCCAGTCCGGCTAAACGGGAGGGTGTAAGCTAGACAAATGGAACGGTGGCATGTTTTCTTTGGTTAAGAGTTTTAGCGGTTGCTACCAACCGAGGGGCGTTAGCAGATCAGAGAGTGGTTTGGTCTGAAAACAAATAAGCTTCAACCTTTAGTTTGTGTTTTTCTTCAGCCCATGGGAGCACTGCAGGTGTCTATATAATAAACAGCATAGCCTGAATCACTTACCCAAACTCCATACGAAATGTGAGTGAGTCAGACAGAAGCACTTTCAGGGTAGATATTTGGTCTAATTTCGTTATTATTTCGGCGGCAAAGCTGGAACAGGCAACTAGTTTGTCATTCTAAATATTATAATATTTAGTGGTAAACTGATGTGTTGTGTGACGTGACAGAGTATCATAGACGGATTAATCTCTTGTAACATCTGCTTTAAATACATAAATGACTTTGCAATTACATAGCAAATGAATTTATCACTAAATATTGCGCCTTATCAAAATAGAATATAGTCACATATATATATTACTATTACTAATGCATCATCGCTTAAATGGTTAAAAGCTTAACTCCAAATTCTATTGCCTACCTACAATGTTGTATAAAGAAAATTGCATCCTTATCACTTAACTGAGCAAGTGCAAAGTACGAATTTAACTTCAAAAATATCTCCAGCAACAGGTCTCTATTACTTCAAAAACTGCATAGCACCCTCTCAAAACTTATTCCATTATTTAAAATCAACCTGTGAATATATTAACTTGCACCGACGGGAAATAAACCTTATGTACGTGGGTTAGCATTCAAATTGAAATGTGATACTTAGTTGAACATACGACTTTGTGTGTCAGAGTAAACTTTTGCCATTTTGAGGTAAGAAGAGGGTATTAGTTCGATAAGTTTAGTAGGTTTTCAAGTTAACCCTAGCTTTGGAATTTAGTTGTGAAATTGTTCCTTTCATCTCTTGTGTTAAAGTTTAGAATTGGTTGATTCGAGTTATTTGTAGAAGGAACTGGTTCCAGTGACACAAATTGACTGTTTATTTTACCTATAAAAGAAACACACATTACACAACCTGATAATCATTTATTCATGTAATAACCTACACTAAAACACATATGTACAAGCTAGAGGAAATTAGAGATGATCTATGTATGTATAACTAGCCATATCTGACTATCTACAATAAGGGGTACCGAAGCTGAACACTGCAATGATTATTTACACACAGACAGACTAGGTATAGCAATTAAAGCAAGTTACTTGAACTCAGGAGCAATTGAAGAACATGGGCAATATTAAAACAGTTAACTGTGCACAAAATCAAAGATTAACACTCAAAATTAGAATACTATTTATATAATTAAAATACTATCGCTCGATACAAGATATTCTTACTCAACCGTTCTTGACGCTGACCGAAGGCAAAGTGAGTGTTTTTGATGTTTTCCCTCCTTCGTCACTTCTCTATTCGTCGGACAGATGGCGCTGTTAGGCACTTCAGGTTAGCCAACCTACGCGAATAAACCGGAAACACCAGGGCGACAACACCTAAATGTTTTTAATTTAACTGTGGTATTTGGCAGAGGTGTTGTCTAGCGGATCTACGTTTAATAAGCTTTCAAATGGTCTGTCGTTAATTAAATGCTTTCTTTGAGTGCTGTTTAAATTAGTTAGTCAGACCGCTTGCTCGGTTTGAAGTTAAAAAAATTAAGTCGTTGAAACTTGGATTACGCTGGACAATTCCATTAGAAGTATTTATGTATATGGTGGTATGGTATGGTATGGTATGTGGTGGGTTATGGTATGGTTTATGGTATGGTATGGTGAGTGGAGAGCCTTGGGGGAGGCCTATGTCCAGCAGTGGACGTCTTTCGGCTGACATGATGATGATGATGATGATATGGTACCGTACCTATTTTGCCTCATAACTTTTGAAGTCCTATTATCAGAAGTCATGAGACGCCAAGATTCATAAATTACAGCCAAGATCAGAAAACATTAAAAAAATGCAAAACAAAATTTGTTTGTTTTCTATGATTGTCAGAGTAAAATCTCTCATATTTATTTAACAAAACCAAGCCAGCTGGAACGATTATAAACACTATAACGTTACGCTCCAAAAAATAATCCCCTCTTCTCACCCCTACATAAACAGCTTAAATATTATTCGCAAAAGAAAATAGTTTTCCCTGTTAAGGGTCAGTACAAGCCGGAAAATAATAAGGATTAGAAGTGGGCCTGAAATCATAATCCCGGCTTTCGGCCCAGGAGCCATATTTGCAGCAGTTACCGTGTTTATGCTGTGATAAATGGAATGATACGAACTACATAACTATAGTGATGGAATGAGTAACAAATACAAATTTAAAATAGATAAACATATATATATCATGGGACATTATTTACACCAATTTGACCTAGTCGCAATCTAAGCAATGATTATACAAACTATGGATACTAGGCAACGGATAAACATACTTATATAGATAAATACATACTTAAATACATATTAGACATCCAATGAATGAATGGGATTGCTATAAACGCAACCGCAATGACATATTCTATCCTTCATGTTGTTTGTGTTGTGTTGTTTTTAATAAGATTGTTGACTTGTGTTGTTGTGAATGTGTTGTAGTATTTTTTTTCCCAAAATATTTTACTTAAATTATTATTTGGCAACAAATCATTAGACAAAACAACTTGTACAGATATAGTGACTATCGTAAAACGACGGCACCCGAAGCGTCAACCAATTATTATAATAAATTGAGTGACATTTTCATGATTATTCTATTATTATGGAGCTTAATTATTTAGTGTCAAATGTCACATTGAAAGATGTACTGTGGCGAAACTAAAAGGTTGACCAGTTTTCAAATAAATTCGTTTACACGTGACAAGCACATGTTACCTTTTTGAATGACATTATGACGGAATATGTCATACTCGGTCAATAAAGCATACTGAGCAAGCAAAAACAGACTTTAAGGTGTTCAACCTTTTCATTCCGCGACTGTATCTACGGCTGAACGATAGGTACTAAAGCTACTAACTAGAGAGAGCACGATAACATATTTTTTTCAGAGGTATACAATTTTAAAGAAATGCGTAAATACTTAGCTACTCGTATACCCAATCTATTCATTACTAAATAAATGCATTTACAAAATGTAAATACTTACCTAAATGAAACATGAACTAAATACGCGAAAGCGTTAAAACCACATGAAAAACAACTAAATCCTCCCAGAGTCGGTCTCCATTCTTACCTACTACCGGTTCCGGCGCACGCAGAACGGAACGTTTTAATGAAGGGGGACATTAGGGGGGGGGGGGGGTCGCGGGAATTAGTACATCAGCGAACCGCTAAAATTAACGCTGGAATTTGACAGTCATACTTCTAGGATGAGACTTCAGGTATGACGCGAATTTTGGCTTTAGTTTAGTTACTGTAAGATATAAAAGTAAATCGTGCAATGGTGATGGGCTGTTTTTGTCAGACATAACTTTACTTACTTTGTGTCGTCTCTGTTTATTCAGACAAAAGCAATCGAGACGAAATCACAGATATTAGTCTATTAGTATTTTTAAGTTTAAACTAAGTACTTATTACATATCTCTAACACAAGTACCTTAATTTTGACTTTTAAACAGACTTGCGTTTGTTTTCTGCCTATGTTATCATAGATTATACGCTATTGCTGTTCTTCATAAATCTATAATTTTTTTTTTATATATTGTACACTTTTCCTACACAAACATAATATTATTATTTGTGCTGATTCCGGTCCAACACATTAGGTGCGTAGATATAAAGGTATTTTGAACAAGAAACTACCGTGAGACTCACTCATATTAAATATAATGACCCGGATAACTCACGTTTTCAATCGAGTTTAGCTCGACATGTTTCGGGCTAATCCATAGCCCTTCGTCTCCGGAGCAACGCGACTCAGCGGCTGCTGCAACACGCGCACCGACGCTCCGGATGCTTCGGAGACGAAGGGCTACGGATTAGCCCGAAACATGTCGAGCTAAATTCGATTTAAGACGTGAGTTATCCGGGTCATTATATTTAATATAAAGGTATTGACTGAAAATCAGCGCTGTGGTAGGCAATGCAGCATAATGCTGAGTCAAGTTCCTTATCGACATCATCAAATGTTTTTCTTTTGTGTAAATCTGTATTATTTTAAGTTTGATGTCGAAATAAAGTTATGTCTATGTCATATAAAAAAATTTCAAAGAGAGGTGCTTGATGATTACGTCAGGCTAAGCAATTATGTTATGTTACGACGATCAATATATTATAGCTCACTCTTGGTCGATTTCGGCCACAGCGACTGTTAAACTAGGTAAATATTAGATGAGAAGGCTACGAATATTCACCCGTTCGTATGAATCATTAAGTAATGGTCGAATTTACAGGGTGTATTTTTGATACAACCACAAACATTAAGGGTACTTAGTGAAGGCCCTGATAAACTTACTTTATTATGTTTTCACAAAAAATTGCTACTTATTGTTTTCCTTGGCACTAACTACTACTTTGTTTTTATTCAAAATGCCGTTGACGTTGTTGAATAGCTGTCACAGAACGCTTCTCTCTCGTATAAAATGGTAGGGAGAGTTGTGACATCGTCGATTTTTGGGAACTTATTAACTGCTAGTAAGCTCGCAACATCGCGTGTTTGATAGCTCGAGGCTTGAACTAACAAACGCGCTTTATTGCAAGTTTTCTAGCAGTTAATAGGTTCTAAAAAATCGACGTTGTCACTACTCTCCTCGGTGTCCCCTACGCATTACAATGCTGCTCGAAAATAAAATCATAATTCCGAATTATATATTTTTTATAATTCAAGTCATTTGCTCTGTTAATAAGCCGCAATGGGCACTTAACGCGTTTTTTTTAAACTAGCGCTTTCGGAAAGACCATCATTGCCAAGAAGTTATATCGGTTCATAGCACTTGCATAGCGGTCCATAGCACCTCTACGTCTGGTTACAGTTTGTGGCTGTATCAACAATACACGCTGCAGATAAATCTTACCAAACCACTTTCAAACAAACATAAAATTAGCAAAAAAACATTCGACGATGTTGAACACCCTAAGAACCTATCGCCTCTCAAAAGAGGGTCAAACGGCTCGCACCTCTGAGTTTTAAATTCATGTGCGGAATTACATTAAAAATTAGAGCTTTGCGGTGAAGGAAACACCGTGAGGAAACCTGCACAAACCTGCGAAGCAATTCAATGGTGCGTGTGAAGTTCCCAATCCGCAAACTATAGCCCAAGCCCTCTTGTTCTGAGAGGAGGCCTGTGCCCATATATAGGCTGGGATGGGATGATGAACACCCTTTAGCTACCTAATTTTCAGTGCATAAACTTCCTGTGACGAAAGGCCCGAAAAAGACATCGACGCTAACTAAACTTATCGTAATTCAGCGCAAATTTAAACATCTCCTTACCTAGAGAACACCTTCGGGAAACTTCGGTTCTGGTCCGAAGATTGAACTGCGAGTTCCGTTAAATTAAGACTTCTCGGGACTGAAGATCGCGATGTTGATTTAGTTCTTGAATGTTGAGTTTGGAATTTGAAGGTTTGGATTCACTTCAAATGATGAGGAATGGAACAAGTCATTTGTGATGAAATTAAATGATTTATTTTGCCTGAACATCACAGGTAACACATGTGTTACAAAGTAATACAAACAGTACTTTGTAAAGTAACACACACAGGTGTTATTTTGTAACACATGTGTTGTGTGTTGTGTTTGTTTGTGTTTTGGTGTTTTTTTGTGTTGTGTTGATTGATTGATACACTTCAAACTGATCTGAACTGGCAAACTGATGTTGCTTTTACAAGTTTTATGTTATTACCACTAACAATTTAGACAAACTGTTGAACATAATATATTTAACGCATGAAACATTTTAATTTAACGCGTTTTTATCCGACTGCGAAGAAGGAGGGTTATGTGTTTGACGCGTATGTATGTATGTATGTCTATTCCTATGTCCTCGCGTAATTACTCAACGGCTGAACCGATTTTGATAAATGATACGTCATTGGATTCGTCTTAATGACGCGAGTGACACTGGGTGAAATTCTTAAAAAAATCAAAATGGCGGATTTTAAGCGCCAAATTATATGTTTTCAAAAAATGTTTTTAATTCAAACCTATCGAGTGGGGTATCAAATGAAAGCTAATAATTAGCCCATTCTAAAAATATACTGGTTATAATCTTTTTAATATGCTATTTTCACAGAAAAATGTGAAATATAACTATAAATTTAAAAAATCAAAAACCCGACCGCCTTAAAAAATACTAAAAAGAAAGAAAACAAGTCTAGTGGGCTACAACTTTGTTAAGTAGCTAACTTAGGGCCTGGACACATGTCGCCGGTACGGTGCCGTCTACGGTGTCACGGCGCGGCGCCGTCAAAACGCTTGGTACGTACACGCTTGGTAGTTTTGACGGCGCCGCGCCGTGACACCGTAGACGGCACCGTACCGGCGACATGTGTCCAGGCCCTTATGAATGTCAAAAAAAAATCTACCACCGGTTCGGAAAAACCTCTGCTGAGAAGAATCCGGCAAGAAACTCAACGAGGTAACTGTTGAACTTTATGTTAGCTACTTAACAAAGTTCTAGCCCACTAGGCTTGTTTTCTTCTTTTTAGTATTTTTAAGGCAGTCGGGGTTTTTTTTAATATTTTAAGTTTTTCTTTAGCTTGCCCTGTTTGTTTGTTTGTTTGGGTCAAATCTTGGAAGCTAAATTTGACTCACTTTCAGTGGTCTGATTGACTTGAAATTTGGACTACGTATGTCAATCTGGTGACAATACAATAAAAACGTATTTAGTTCAAGACAACTTCAAGTTTTTTTTGTGGAAAAACTATTTGGGCCGCTAGCATAGTTTACATATAGGGTATAATTTTTTTTTTTTTTAAATTCTGGTTTATGGATCAGAGTTTCATGCATCTTGACACTGCGCATACAGGGTTAACAGTACAACTGTAAAAATATCATCATTTAAAACACTCCTAGTATCTCAGAATCGACAAACGGACTTTTGTTATATAGGTAAGCTAGGGTGAAAAACGAGTAAGGAACTGCTAAGTGCACCCATGAATGCACATGAAAACGAAGTATTGCTTAATGTGGATGAGGATGCAATTTTTTATAAACTGTTATTTGACTTGCCGTGTTACATGTAGGTCAAATTTTTAATTATGATTGGTTTTTTGGAGTCTTTTTGTTTTTTTATTTCAACTCCAAATTTGTTACTTTTACGGGTATCCCGTGAAACCTTATCGAAAATACAAACTGAGACATGGATGCACAGAAAAACCAGAAAAAGCCTCGAAATCCTGGAAAACCTGGGTTCGATTCCCAGCGCTGGTCTCTTTTTCTGGTTTTTCTGTGATTGACTTGAAATTTGGTATCCCACTAATATTATAAATGCGAAAGTTTGTAAGCCTGTTTGTTTGTTTGTTTGTTACCGCATCACGTCTAAACCGTTGAACCGATTTAGATGAAATTCGGTATACAGATAGTTTAAGTCCCGGGGAAGGACATATGATAGCTTTTATCCCGGAGTCGCGGGCAACAGACTAGTACATAATAAGCAAACAGAAGCAAGTGTATACAATATGCACTTATAAAATAGATACATTTTTAAATTCACTTACTCCCTAACGAGCCTCCACTAAGAAATATGGTATAAGTGATTATGTAGACTTACACTATACACTGTGATACATTCAAGGTTTCATACATTTTGTTTTTGAACTTATCTCTCGTCATATCAAAAATATCCACTGACAGAGGTAATTTATTATAAGAGTTACACAAGCGTCAATTATGTGAGTTAGACAGTAATGCTGCAAGTATGTAAATAAATATCATGGGACACTTGACACCAATTGACCTAGTCCCAAACTAAGCAAAGCTTGTACTATGGATACTAGGCAACGGATAAACATACTTATATAGATAAATACATACTTAAATACATATTAAACATCCAAGACCCGAGAACAAACATTCGTGTTATTCACACAAATATCTGCCCCGGCCGGGATTCGAACCCAGGACCTCAAGCTTCATAGTCAGGTTCTCTAACCACTTAGCCATCCGGTCGTCAAAATACAGTGTACAGGCAAATAAGTTAGTAAAGCTTGTATTTTTTAAATAGGTGCGTATAGTTTTAATTTAAACATACATAAATAGAGGCGCATACTCTACAAGCGCCAGTCGGTCTCTTCCTTTTAAAAAATAGTGGCAAATATACTCATCTTCAAACAACGTCTGCAACTCATACAAACTCTTGTCCTAGTTGCCCCTAGAGGTGCCGTTTCAGAACTCGTCGCGTGCTCACGTAATCCGGCGAAACGGCCGTCGCAACCCTTCCAACTTCCCAGCAAATTTATCACCGTGAATTTTTGGGAACCCTCAGCTAAATTAAGGATTTCGGGAGTTTAAAGTTTAATTTTGTTAAATGGAGGAAGCGATTTGAGAAGGAGTTTGCTTTTTACATGACAGGGGACGGGATGCGCGGTCGGCGGGTAAGTGCTTTCGAGGTTTACAACGAGGCCTAGTTAGCGAAATAAATAGATGGCCTAAATACTTAGACTTGCCTAAAACAAGGCAGGGTAAGTAATATTACCACGAACACACACGAACCGGAAGACGAAGCGTTGGCAGGCCTCCCACCAGGTGGACTGACGACATCGTGAGAGTAGCGGGAAACCGGTGGATGCAAGTGGCGAGTTGTCGTTCATTGTGGCGTTCTAAGGGGGAGGCCTTTGTCCAGCAGTGGACATCTTCGGGCTGATGATGATGATGATGATGATGAAGTAATATTAACTACGAAGAAAGACTCGTTAAAACAAAAACTAAAGAATTATTTGAAGTATGGAGCTCCAGGCTACGACATGTTACAGAGATGTAAAATAAAGTGGTGGCCAAGATTGGGTTGAAGGAGATTTGGGCTTTCATCCATTGGTCAGTAGTTAGATGGTATCTGCCAGTCGGCTGGTAAGCTGTGGATGATGGGACTGGCACAGGACCCGAAAAAATGGCGTGAAAATTAAGGGGTCTTTACTCAGCAGTCGGTGTTGTTATGTTTGCTGATTTGATGGATTCATAAGAGAGCATAAAATAAAAAAAATTAAGTATAGTAAATATCACGGGACAATTCACACCAATTGACCTAGTCCCAAAGTAAGCTTAGCAAAGCTTGTGTTATGGGTACTAAGCAACGGATAAATATAATTATATAGATATAGATACATACTTAAATACATATTAAACACCCAAGACCCGAGAACAAACATTCGTATTTTTCATAAAAATATCTGCGCCGACACGGGAATCGAACCCGGGACCTCAAGCTTCGTAGTCAGGTTCTCTAACCACTAGGCCATCTGGTCGTCATAGTAAGTT
Source organism: Choristoneura fumiferana (assembly GCF_025370935.1). Taxonomy (NCBI): domain Eukaryota; kingdom Metazoa; phylum Arthropoda; class Insecta; order Lepidoptera; family Tortricidae; genus Choristoneura; species Choristoneura fumiferana. The sequence goes on from NC_133491.1 coordinate 580,098, forward strand.
GTTATTTCAATCAACATGAATTGCTATCGACTATTTTAATAGCAAGGTCTTGTTTGTGGATAGTAATGTAGAATCATATCATTGTGAGGCATTGTTGTCACTGCCACTCCTGCCTGAGTACTTTTTGTGTCATTTGCGTTTTTCTATAGTTTTAATAAATACAGTTTTTTCGCACCATAGCTATCACTTCTTTTCTCAACATCAAGCAATACAATTTTACATGATTAAAGTGATACTTTAAGGGCTGCCGGCAAAGTTGTAAGTCGTACTGGGTGTGCGCACCGCAAATAATTATCGTTTTAATAGACGCAAAGCTCAATTTAACTTTGCCGAAATTCTGAAACGATGAAATTTATGAAGGATTTCACCCGAAGAATGTGTTTCAGGCTTTAAGCTTTATGAAGTTCTCTTTAAACATCTTTAAAATTATTTCTGGAGTACTTAGAGCAATGTCTGCATGGATAATTATACCGGGTGTGGCCTGTACTACGAGCAAATTATTATTAAAACACTAGATTTGGTCTGCGGCTTCGCAGCCGTGGTATTCGGTTATCGCGCTGTTCTCTCGGGAGCTGTGCATTTTTCCGGGATAAAAAGTAACCTATGTCACTCTCTGGCCCATTAAATATTTTTATGCCAAAAATCACATCGATCCGTTGCTCCGTTTCGATAAAGACGGACAAACATACACACAAACACACACACTTTCGCTTATAATATTAGTATGGATAGATCATACTCGTCAAACTGAACAACATTAGTTTAGCGACTTTTAAAAATAATTAGTTTTTAGTTTTTTATTGTTTTGTTTATAATTTCTTGTAACCAAATGGTTGTCTGGAAGAGATCGCTTTTAAGCGATAAGACCGCCTATTGTCTACCCTGAATGTAAGTGTTTATATCATAAGTTTTTTGTACTGCTTTATGGTGTGCAATAAAGAATATTTGTATTGTATTGTATTGTACACTTTTATGTTTATTCGAAGAAGCAATGTAAAGCAAATGCTTTATATTTGTAGCGTGACAGGTGACGTCAGTTGTATTCTAGGATGGCGTACATTGATAACAGTATTTAATTTGTATTAAAAAGGGAAAATTCAAAGACTCCATTATTTTTAAATGTCGCTGAACTAATATATTGTTTAGTTTGGTAAGACGACCTCTATTTTAATTTTTTGCTCGTAATACAGGCCACACCCGGTAAAATAAGTCTTCGTAACGTTACTTAAATCTACACGATAGAACCTTTTTCATAGTTTATGTTAGCTTCGTGAAGATGTTTGTTTGTTTGCTTTAAAATCTTCGATTTCTAATAGAGATTTTGAGTCGGAACATATATCATAGGCGATCTTATCAAGCTAAATTTCTTCCAGCCATTTAGCTATCGAAACGAATACAAATAGCAATGTTTATAGTTAGTTATACTTATACTTGGTTCGGATAGGTATTTAATTAAATGTAAACAAACTTCAGCTGCCATTTGGTACATTTAAGGTCTTTATACATTTTACTCATCTATCATTGTAATACAAACTAGACTGGTGTACTTCAATACAGAAATGTAATTGTTTAGATGCTTTAATGGAGGAACCTATCCAAACCAAGTATAGTAGAAAATGTCGGCACACATCTGAAGTCACCTCACAAACTTGTGTAAACTGAACTTTGGCAAGCGGTGGTATTTTAACAGCCCCTTATTTAAGGAAGAAGGTAGTACAAATATTTCCACGGGTCCAAAGTAAATATTTTTACTAACATAGTTATCTTTGAGAGCTTGTGCACTTAGCAGACTGCCTTTGTGGGGATCGAATGTTCTAGATTGTAGAGGATGCTTTAAAGGTACCTTTTTGGAGTGAAGGCTTTGTTTCAGTGTTTTGGGGCTGTGCTTTTAACTGTTGGAGTATTCGTTTGCCATTTCAACGTATTATACAGCGTGGTACAAATTTAACAAGTGGGAAAACGGTTAAATGCTCCCATGTAAAGAGTACACTGACAAAAAGTCAGATATATGTATTTAAAGTCGTCATGTTTTGTACGAAAGCCGAAGGTATCTTTCTTAGAATAATAAGAATATTTTGAGAAATACTCGGTTGAGGTTGTAGCCAATGGGCGTATGTAAAAAACATGTAAGTATTACTAGTCTGTGCCCTCGTCTTCGTCTGTGAAAACACTATCGCATAAAAAAGAAAATCGGTTCTACCAGGCCTAAGCCACTATCAGACATAAAACTAGAAAGAGGACATACTTTGTGATACTATTTAAATTTGTGGAGTTATGTTACCTTAAGAATTCATACTAATATTATAAATGCAAAAGTGTGTGTGTTTGTTTGTTCGTCTTTGACGTCGAAATGGAGCGACGGATCGACGTGATTTTTGGCATAGAAATGTTAATGAGCCAGAGACTGGCATTGGCTACTTTTTATCCAGGAAACGAAGGGAACGGCGCGCGATAGCCGATTTTCTTCCACGCGGGCGAAGCCGCGGGCAAAATCTAGTATGAGAATAAAAACAGACATACATACCTAATCAAGAAGGTTTCACACAGTATTTTTTTCCAAATGTTTCATTTGGCACTTGTTTAATTTCCCAACTATCAAATTTCTCCGAAACCATTATTATTTTCGGAACTTTCTTAAAACAAACCTAACCTAACCTACTGTGCTCTACTATACAACCAAAGAAGAGAGAAAAATCTGAGAAAAAATTTTAGTTTCGGAGAATTTGATAGTTGGGAAACGAAACATAATTTGGCAAATGAAACATTTGGCTAATAATTGTGCAATAACCCTCCGTCTTCGCAGTCGGGTAAAAAGGCAGGATACCACTCAAGAAACTATACTTTAAATATACCACATAATTTCAATCCACGTAAAAGACTAGAATGCACCCCTATTCCGCACGCGATCGAAATATAATAACCCCACCTTTCATTTCTCGCGACAATTCCATTTGCGCACTATCGCTCGCTATTTACCGTTAGACAATCTAATCAGTTGCGATCCGCGCGACATTTTTACGTCGTGTAAATGTCTATTGCGAGTTTATTGCCGTGAAAGATTACGGAATAGGGACCCGTGATAGCGCTTGATTCGATTGGCGCGACTTTGTTTTGTTTTAAATGCTTTTTTGGGGGAATTGTGTTGACTCAGTTTGGGGGTTTTGTGTTGGGGATTTACACTCGTGTGTGGGTAGTGAGTGCAGTGTGGAGCATAATCTTTTGTGCTATTTTTACACGATTCGTGCTTGTACAGTCAACTATTGTGATTCTTGGATCACCATGGAACCTTATTTTAGTAAATAATTATCTTTGTCTAACTAAGATTTTGTAAATGTCAGAATGACAAGCTTCAAGTGCGCTTGGAATTCAATTCGGTGACTATATTATACTACTGGGAGCTTTTTAACCTTGTCGCTTTAGCGTACTACTGTGAGAAGGTGGTACTGATACATCCAAAATAAATGTGTCTTTCTTTCTTCATAAATAAAAAACCTAGTGCGACTTTGTCAAGGTACAATAATTATATTATCTCACATCTTTTGGCGCCGAATATTTGCCAAAAAGGATATCTAAGTTTACAAATAGAAAAAAAAAAATAAAAATCGAATTCAAAAAAATGCAAAAAAAACTTACGCAAAAAATATAGCGACATAATTAATATCATAGACCTTTTTTTGTTAAATTTCCTCTGTCTTTGTTAAAAAGTCAAAACAAAACAATTTTCAAACACTGGGAACACAACAACTTGCAACTTGGTGCCTCTGTAAAAAACAAGCCAAGTTCACAAAGCCGTGCCGCTTCGTTCGGCGTGCGTTTACACCTGAGTTATTTTTTAATAACAGCGCAAGCGCCAATAATTGGCGATATTAAAAAACGGTATCTCCGCTATGCGTGTAATTTTGCTAAACGATTTTGAGATGAAAGGTTTTTTTTTAAAATTAAATTCCTAGTGAAGTTTTTGCTGGTTCAGAAGCGCTTTGTGCATCGTCACCATCATCATATCAGCCGTAGGACGTCCACTGTTGGACTAGGGCTCCCCCATAGATCTCCAGTTGCTTCGATCGGAAGCGGCCTGCATCCACCCGCGACTTTAACCAGGTCATCCGGCCATCCGGGGGGGGGAGTCATGTACTAGCTGGCTGCAGTACGAATGGGCCGGCTTGACCGG
>NC_133491.1:584365-590012 GCF_025370935.1 Choristoneura fumiferana
GATCGGGTTATGTATCTATCTATTTATCCGTTGCACAACACAAGATTTGCTTCCTTTAAAACTAGGTCAATGGGTGTTAAGTTTGTTGTGATATTTGTTATTTATTTATTATATCCCGGGCCTTTTTTATGGTCTAGATCAGCCCGGCCATTCTCATTCATCTGTGCTTTATTGTGATTACCGTGCCCCTTTTTCGCACTAATGACACGGTAATGAGATTTTGAGCGCACAGATGAAAGAGAATGGCCGCCACCCTTTTTCCAGAGCTGTGTACTTAGTCCAATTACCATGTCGTTTTTGGAGACAAATAAGTGAAACGGTAATAGACGGGTGCACAGATGAATAAGAATTGCCGTGCCATACTTTTTCTCGAATGTAAGGCCATTGGCACGTACATTATTAAATCATAACTCAACCATCAAACAGATTGTGAGATTAGGTATGTACTTATAGGTACTTGGGCACTGTAAAATCACAATGGTCAATAAAGTTCAGTGTCACATAATGCCATTAAAAGATATTAATTGATACTTAAACTTCTTGATAATAATGCGGGATTGAAATGAGTTATTCCATGTGTGATGTAAGTACCTATGCAGGCCGTCGGAATTTGCATAACAATGATCAGTTACAAGAACAACAAGTGAGTGCTGGCGGTATTGAAGCGAGTTACAGATAACTATTGGGATCGCACAAAATGAACTTCCTTCCGGTCAGCGTAGGGAATACATTCCTAACTTAGTTCCTGAACTATTCAAGCCTTGGAGGCAGACAAAGTTGTAGACAACACTGGTAATAAAACTTTGTGGATGTCATGTCAGTAATCTTTGCTTCGCTTAATTATAAAGCAAATTACGGTGCTGCCTGTATTTCAATGTATTTCCAAACCCATCCTCTTGAATTACTCGTAACATTCGCCTTTCTGACGAACCGCCGCTATCAAAATGGTTACATTACATCGCCGTATTACTAATGTAATAAAGCTCAAAATGTGGCAACTCTGGTTGCATGTCATGAAGTAATGTATGGAGTAATGGATAAATGTGGATAATCTTGAAGGTTGTGCAAAACAAAGCTCGCGGCAATTTAATCTTGTGGCAGTTTGTCATTAGGAGCATGAACTTTATTAAAACAGACGGACTGCATTCTAATACTGCAGCTAGCGTTATGCAGTTTTGCCTACAACAAAGAGGTTGCATTGCAATGGAAAATGTTTAGTCAGTCGTACATTGCAGTTGGATTACAGTCCATTGAATGGGCCCGAGACCAAATCGAATGCAGAAATATTCAAGAGGAACCTTAAAATTTGAATGCATTAAGTATTAAACTTGAAGCAAAAATTGTTTATTTTCAGATCATTGGTCTGATCAGAGTAAGTAAAGCTATGAATGTAAAGCAACGAGTAACACTGTCGTTAGTTACGTCCACGTTACGTCACCTCCAGTGACTACCTATGATCAATTCCGTATGTAAAATTTACATTGTAGATAGGAGCTTGTTAAGTTAAGTACCTAGGTATGGTACGCATAGGTATCGGATTGCGTCGGCGCGCGTCTAAGGAAAATAAGTGTTTTCCTTTCATTTAGGAGTGTCACTAAGTCCTATAACTCACAGCAAGTAGCGGAAATTTCATCATCATCACCCGGAAGGCGACCACTGTTGAACCAAGGTAACCCACCCAAAGGTGTATCCACCTGTTGCCCGGAAATTCCCTCGATAAGTTGGAGGCCTGCCAATGCTTCGTCTTCCGTTTCATGGTCGCCTCTAGTTTGTGCAAACACTAACGTGATGTCCTCTTGCAGGAGTATTCCCTGAACTGGGTGGACAACTTCAACCACACGCGGCTGCACCGCGGGCTGTGCGTGTCGCGGCACTGCGCCGCCCCCGCGACCCCTGCGACCCCCGCGACCACCGAGTCCGGCCTCGACACATGGTATGTTCCAATAATGGCTATTGTACATATGTACAGGCACCTGCATTAGTAATATCTTGCAAAAATATTCTGGCACGTCCTATCGGCCCTAATAAGTAATTGTTGTAATAAGAGTATTTGCATACACAATGCATCTTGCACGACTTGTGCGGCTTGGGCCAGAGGCATCGTCGGACGGATTTTTGTAACATTGTTCCGTAACGTTACGGTATATTATAATATTAGTATGGATTTACTCACAAATGGACTGCATTTCCATCTGCAACGTGACGTTCATAAATACCCCTGGCGTGGCGTGGTGTGGCCTGTAATACGAGCAAAAAGTTAAAACATAGATCGTCCTCGTCAAACTGAACAACATTAGTTCAGCGACTTTTAAAATAATGGAGTCTTTGAATTTGCCTTTTTTCATACAAATTAAATACTGCTATCAATGTACGCCATCCTAGAACACAACTGACGTCGCCTTTCACTGTCAGGCTGCAAACATCAAGCATGTTGCTTTACATTGCTTCTTCGAATAAACTTAAAAGTGTAATAAAACTTTAAAAAAAAACAATAATTTTTAAATGTCGCTGAATTAATGTTGTTCAGATTGAGATGTATGATCTATGTTTTAATTATTTGCTCATATTACAGGCCACACCCGGTATACGTTGATGAGTTGATGAGAATTATCGGCGTGTTAGAATTTTTTGTACAGTCACCAGCACCAAAATCTGACACGGCAAAGCGTGCATAAATATCTGATACGTCTCTATTTCTAGGGGGGTAGGACGCGTCAGATATTTTGACACGCTTCGCTGTGGCAGATATTAATTTAGATGACTGTACGTGTAAAAGCCACAATAGCTACTGATGATATGAAGTCACAGTTTGCTGGTGGTAGGACCTTGTGCAAGGTCCGCCCAGATTGCTACCACCATCTTGCTCGCTAATCCTGCCGTGAAGCAGCAGTGCTTGCCTGTTGTGTTTCGGCGTGGAGAGTAAAACAGCCGGTGAAAGTAATGGCACTTGAGGCATCCCATCTTAGGCCTCTAGGTTGGCAATGCATCTGCAATATCAGGGGTATTGCAGATGTTTATGGGCGTTGGTGATCTCTTACCATCAGGAGACCCACTTGCTCGTTTGCCAACTAGTCGAATAAAAAAAAACAGTTCTTCTCTGGGCAATGATCGTAGGTATTTAGTATTATCTAGTAGATGAGGTGTTTGCGTCGCGCTGCGCGGGCGCACAAGAGGCGGTTATATAGACGTCAATATTAGCTAGCACTCGACGATCCTTGCCGGAACGACGCGCAAGGACGGGAAAAACCTACATGTTAATGATGACATCCATTGGAGTACAAAACCTACGAATACTATGCTCGTAGTAGAAAGGAAGGAACAGTCTTCCAAGTTTTTATTTCTAAATCACATGTGTGGACTCAAAATACAACAGGATTATAAATATTGAGTCTATTTGTTATGGAACACGCGCGTACATACAAAGATACTGCGTGTAGGTATACACTGAGCTGAGTATACCCTGTAGAGTAGTGACCTAGTCTAAACTTAGCTTTACTCTTAATCAACATTATAGATTATTAAAATCATATGAGTCAGTGCCCTATTATAAAACCTTACTTTTTCATCCATTAGTTCTATAGAAAATTGGGTGAAAGATATGGCTGTAATTTTTTTAGAACACCGACTCTACCTTCAGCCAATACATAATTTTATGTGGTCAGCCAGGTCAACCACCCTAAAGTTGACTATCTTTGCATGTCTTAAAGTAAAATCCGCCAGATCACGAAGTTCCTAGGCATATCATGAAACGCCGCCATTTCATGATATAAGCCTAAAAGTTGGCCAGGCATATCACGATGTTCCTGAGAAATAATACGGCAGATCGATTAGAGCAGGGTTTCTCAAACTTATGGCTCCACGTACCCCTGTTAAAGTTTCTAGACGATAGCGAACCCCTACCAACCCCCCCCCCCCCAAAGAAAGTAATAAAATTGACTGTTGGATAAACTAAAAATAAAAAATACAAAAAGACTCCAAAAACCAATCTTAACCATCTTGCTAGTCTTGCAGCCTGGTGGTTTTTGGAGTCACGTAAACCTTTGTCGCGAACCCGCCTACGTCGAACAGCGAACCCCTAGGGGTTCGCGTACCCCACTTTCAGTAACCCTGAATTAGAGCAACGCATTCCTCGATATTCCTAGCTCTATACTGGGCACATCGTAAAATAGTTTCTTTTTTGGCCACTGGTGGCGCTGCGTATGCAATGGCGGCCGTGACCAGCTGACCGGCAGTGTTTGTTTACCGCGTGAAAAATGTCGGCGTCACAACAAAATGATCTTTGAACCGAAAATAGTGATTGAATTCAAAATAGAATAGGCAGCGGCCGGCGAAGTGCCAGAACCGATATGGCGGCGTTTCTTGATAAGCCTAGGAATTTCATGATCTGCCTAAACGTCATTAGGCAAATCGTTAAACGGTGAGTTTTGAACGATATGGCGGATGTCCCTTAGCCAATTCATGAAATGACGGCATTTCACGATATGCCTAGGTATTTCGTGATCTGGCGGATTTTACGATCGGCCGCCGACATATCGATAAGACGTGTTGTTTTAAATTGTTTTAAAATTAATAGACCACATATTTGGCTGACTACGAGTACTTGCTGACTAGCTAAGTAAGTATAGTTTGAGTTTTTAGTCTAGGGGTTTACCAACTACCATTGTTGTTGGGGCCAGTACGGACTGCATTCCAACTGCATCGTAACTGGCAACTGACGCCTGCCCATACATTTCAATTGCAGTTAGAGTCAAAAAAAAATCAAAATCAAAATCATTATTCAGTAAATAGGCCGCAATGGGCACTTTTACACGTCATTTTTTTAAAACTACCAGCGCTTTCGAAAGACCATCATTGCAAGAAGAATGCGCCGCAAGAAACTTGGCAGAAAGTCATTTTTTCAACATAAAATAATTACAAATAAAATACTTAAAAACTACAGTATACAAGAAATAAAAGAAAATACAAAATCAATAATATAATAATACAGGGATGTATGGGGTTCCTTAGTTACAAAACTAAACTCTAACTATAATCTACGTTCAGTGGAAGTGTAGACTGCCACCGTCATAAATTTAAAAATATATAATAATTATAATAATAATAATTTAATTCTGAAATTTACATTTCAGGTCAAGTAACCATTAAACTTTTTGATTCCGAAGGCAAGCTCACGTCTGCCGCCCCCAAAGTTAGCTCACACGAACTCATGTCATGCTCTGAAAGCAGACGCGGTACCGAGTGCATGGTATTGCTTCCGTTCCCATAAGCTCTATGGGATCGTCTTGGGAGCTTTCGACGTCGCGGGCCTGTGACTAGAAATTAAACTAAAAATATACACGTTTAAAATCCATAAGCTTAACAATATACAGCCTTAAATATAGCAAGGGGGATGTATAAAGTCCCTGAGTTAATAATAAAATTACTATATAGCAAGGGATGTAGAAAGTCCCTGAGTTAAATAAATAAATAAATTCCTAATCTAAATAATTCAGAGATGTATATAGTCTCTGAATGTCAAAGTAAACTAATTTAATTAACCAAATTAACCCTTATTGTATCATACGTTATTGGATCCTCCAATAAGGGACCTTAATGTAAAATAATCACCATGTTACCTGATACCCCCTTTCCGGATCACTAGTATAGA